>NW_026605433.1:0-52014 GCF_945859685.1 Eupeodes corollae
TTCAAAAATTGTCCATTAGGTGCCGACTTTGATACCTTTTAGATGCGTTTTAAGCGAGATATTCGCATTTAAAGTTTGGACATGGGTTTTTGCCCATAACTTGTTGTAGAGTTGGTCTTATTCAAAGATAGGCACACCAATGGAAAGGGAATGATTCCTAGATCACAATCCTGAAATTTCAGCCATCTAGGTGGTCTAGATCAAGAAATATTGGAGTTCAAAAATTGTCCATTAGGTGCCGACTTTGATACCTTTTAGATGCGTTTTAAGCGAGATATTCGCATTTAAAGTTTGGACATGGATTTTTGCCCATAACTTGTTGTAGAGTTGGTCTTATTCAAAGATAGGCACACCAATGGAAAGGGAATGATTCCTAGATCACAATCCTGAAATTTCAGCCATCTAGCTGGTCTAGATCAAGAAATATTGGAGTTCAAAAATTGTCCATTAGGTGCCGACTTTGATACCTTTTAGATGCGTTTTAAGCGAGATATTCGAATTTAAAGTTTGGACATGGATTTTTGCCCATAACTTGTTGTAGAGTTGGTCTTATTCAAAGATAGGCACACCAATGGAAAGGGAATGATTCCTAGATCACAATCCTGAAATTTCAGCCATCTAGGTGGTCTAGATCAAGAAATATTGGAGTTCAAAAATTGTCCATTAGGTGCCGACTTTGATACCTTTTAGATGCGTTTTAAGCGAGATATTCGCATTTAAAGTTTGGACATGGATTTTTGCCCATAACTTGTTGTAGAGTTGGTCTTATTCAAAGATAGGCACACCAATGGAAAGGGAATGATTCCTAGATCACAATCCTGAAATTTCAGCCATCTAGGTGGTCTAGATCAAGAAATATTGGAGTTCAAAAATTGTCCATTAGGTGCCGACTTTGATACCTTTTAGATGCGTTTTAAGCGAGATATTCGCACTTAAAGATTGGACATGGATTTTCGCCCATAACTTGTTGTAGAGTTGGTCTTATTCAAAGATAGGCACACCAATGGAAAGGGAATGATTCCTAGATCACAATCCTGAAATTTCAGCCGTCTAGGTGGTCTAGATCAAGAAATATTGGAGTTCAAAAATTGTCCATTAGGTGCCGACTTTGATACCTTTTAGATGCGTTTTAAGCGAGATATTCGCATTTAAAGTTTGGACATGGATTTTTGCCCATAACTTGTTGTAGAGTTGGTCTTATTCAAAGATAGGCACACCAATGGAAAGGGAATGATTCCTAGATCACAATCCTGAAATTTCAGCCATCTAGGTGGTCTAGATCAAGAAATATTGGAGTTCAAAAATTGTCCATTAGGTGCCGACTTTGATACCTTTTAGATGCGTTTTAAGCGAGATATTCGCATTTAAAGTTTGGACATGGATTTTTGCCCATAACTTGTTGTAGAGTTGGTCTTATTCAAAGATAGGCACACCAATGAAAAGGGAATGATTCCTAGATCACAATCCTGAAATTTCAGCCATCTAGGTGGTCTAGATCAAGAAATATTGGAGTTCAAAAATTGTCATTTAGGTGCCGACTTTGATACCTTTTAGATGCGTTTTAAGCGAGATATTCGCATTTAAAGTTTGGACATGGATTTTTGCCCATAACTTGTTGTAGAGTTGGTCTTATTCAAAGATAGGCACACCAATGGAAAGGGAATGATTCCTAGATCACAATCCTGAAATTTCAGCCATTTAGGTGGTCTAGATCAAGAAATATTGGAGTTCAAAATTGTCCATTAGGTGCCGACTTTGATACCTTTTAGATGCGTTTTAAGCGAGATATTCGCATTTAAAGTTTGGACATGGATTTGTGCCCATAACTTGTTGTAGAGTTGGTCTTATTCAAAGATAGGCACACCAATGGAAAGGGAATGATTCCTAGATCACAATCCTGAAATTTCAGCCATCTAGGTGGTCTAGATCAAGAAATATTGGAGTTCAAAAATTGTCCATTAGGTGCCGACTTTGATACCTTTTAGATGCGTTTTAAGCGAGATATTCGCACTTAAAGTTTGGACATGGATTTTTGCCCATAACTTGTTGTAGAGTTGGTCTTATTCAAAGATAGGCACACCAATGGAAAGGGAATGATTCCTAGATCACAATCCTGAAATTTCAGCCATCTAGGTGGTCTAGATCAAGAAATATTTTAGTTCAAAAATTGTCCGTTAGGTGCCGACTTTGATACCTTTTAGATGCGTTTTAAGCGAGATATTCGCATTTAAAGTTTGGACATGGATTTTTGCCCATAACTTGTTGTAGAGTTGGTCTTATTCAAAGATAGGCACACCAATGGAAAGGGAATGATTCCTAGATCACAATTCTGAAATTTCAGCCATCTAGGTGGTCTAGTTCAAGAAATATTGGAGTTCAAAAATTGTCCATTAGGTGCCGACTTTGATACCTTTTAGATGCGTTTTAAGCGAGATATTCGCATTTAAAGTTTGGACATGGATTTTTGCCCATAACTTGTTGTAGAGTTGGTCTTATTCAAAGATAGGCACACCAATGGAAAGGGAATGATTCCTAGATCACAATCCTGAAATTTCAGCCATCTAGGTGGTCTAGATCAAGAAATATTGGAGTTCAAAAATTGTCCATTAGGTGCCGACTTTGATACCTTTTAGATGCGTTTTAAGCGAGATATTCGCATTTAAAGTTTGGACATGGATTTTTGCCCATAACTTATTGTAGAGTTGGTCTTATTCAAAGATAGGCACACCAATGGAAAGGGAATAATTCCTAGATCACAATCCTGAAATTTCAGCCATCTAGGTGGTCTAGATCAAGAAATATTGGAGTTCAAAAATTGTCCATTAGGTGCCGACTTTGATACCTTTTAGATGCGTTTTAAGCGAGATATTCGCATTTAAAGTTTGGACATGGACTTTTGCCCATAACTTGTTGTAGAGTTGGTCTTATTCAAAGATAGGCACACCAATGGAAAGGGAATGATTCCTAGATCACAATCCTGAAATTTCAGCCATCTAGGTGGTCTAGATCAAGAAATATTGGAGTTCAAAAATTGTCCATTAGGTGCCGACTTTGATACCTTTTAGATGCGTTTTAAGCGAGATATTCGCACTTAAAGTTTGGACATGGATTTTTGCCCATAACTTGTTGTAGAGTTGGTCTTATTCAAAGATAGGCACACCAATGGAAAGGGAATGATTCCTAGATCACAATCCTGAAATTTCAGCCATCTAGGTGGTCTAGATCAAGAAATATTGGAGTTCAAAAATTGTCCATTAGGTGCCGACTTTGATACCTTTTAGATGCGTTTTAAGCGAGATATTCGCACTTAAAGTTTGGACATGGATTTTTGCCCATAACTTGTTGTAGAGTTGGTCTTATTCAAAGATAGGCACACCAATGGAAAGGGAATGATTCCTAGATCACAATCCTGAAATTTCAGCCATCTAGGTGGTCTAGATCAAGAAATATTTTAGTTCAAAAATTGTCCATTAGGTGCCGACTTTGATACCTTTTAGATGCGTTTTAAGCGAGATATTCGCATTTAAAGTTTGGACATGGATTTTTGCCCATAACTTGTTGTAGAGTTGGTCTTATTCAAAGATAGGCACACCAATGGAAAGGGAATGATTCCTAGATCACAATTCTGAAATTTCAGCCATCTAGGTGGTCTAGATCAAGAAATATTGGAGTTCAAAAATTGTCCATTAGGTGCCGACTTTGATACCTTTTAGATGCGTTTTAAGCGAGATATTCGCATTTAAAGTTTGGACATGGATTTTTGCCCATAACTTGTTGTAGAGTTGGTCTTATTCAAAGATAGGCACACCAATGGAAAGGGAATGATTCCTAGATCACAATCCTGAAATTTCAGCCATCTAGGTGGTCTAGATCAAGAAATATTGGAGTTCAAAAATTGTCCATTAGGTGCCGACTTTGATACCTTTTAGATGCGTTTTAAGCGAGATATTCGCATTTAAAGTTTGGACATGGATTTTTGCCCATAACTTATTGTAGAGTTGGTCTTATTCAAAGATAGGCACACCAATGGAAAGGGAATGATTCCTAGATCACAATCCTGAAATTTCAGCCATCTAGGTGGTCTAGATCAAGAAATATTGGAGTTCAAAAATTGTCCATTAGGTGCCGACTTTGATACCTTTTAGATGCGTTTTAAGCGAGATATTCGCATTTAAAGTTTGGACATGGACTTTTGCCCATAACTTGTTGTAGAGTTGGTCTTATTCAAAGATAGGCACACCAATGGAAAGGGAATGATTCCTAGATCACAATCCTGAAATTTCAGCCATCTAGGTGGTCTAGATCAAGAAATATTGGAGTTCAAAAATTGTCCATTAGGTGCCGACTTTGATACCTTTTAGATGCGTTTTAAGCGAGATATTCGCACTTAAAGTTTGGACATGGATTTTTGCCCATAACTTGTTGTAGAGTTGGTCTTATTGAAAGATAGGCACACCAATGGAAAGGGAATGATTCCTAGATCACAATCCTGAAATTTCAGCCATCTAGGTGGTCTAGATCAAGAAATATTGGAGTTCAAAAATTGTCCATTAGGTGCCGACTTTGATACCTTTTAGATGCGTTTTAAGCGAGATATTCGCATTTAAAGTTTGGACATGGATTTGTGCCCATAACTTGTTGTAGAGTTGGTCTTATTCAAAGATAGGCACACCAATGGAAAGGGAATGATTCCTAGATCACAATCCTGAAATTTCAGCCATCTAGGTGGTCTAGATCAAGAAATATTGGAGTTCAAAAATTGTCCATTAGGTGCCGACTTTGATACCTTTTAGATGCGTTTTAAGCGAGATATTCGCACTTAAAGTTTGGACATGGATTTTTGCCCATAACTTGTTGTAGAGTTGGTCTTATTCAAAGATAGGCACACCAATGGAAAGGGAATGATTCCTAGATCACAATCCTGAAATTTCAGCCATCTAGGTGGTCTAGATCAAGAAATATTTTAGTTCAAAAATTGTCCATTAGGTGCCGACTTTCATACCTTTTAGATGCGTTTTAAGCGAGATATTCGCATTTAAAGTTTGGACATGGATTTTTGCCCATAACTTGTTGTACAGCTGGTCTTATTCAAAGATAGGCACACCAATGGAAAGGGAATGATTTCTAGATCACAATCCTGAAATTTCAGACATCTAGGTGGTCTAGATCAAGAAATATTGGAGTTCAAAAATTGTCCATTAGGTGCCGACTTTGATACCTTTTAGATGCGTTTTAAGCGAGATATTCGCATTTAAAGTTTGGACATGGATTTTTGCCCATAACTTGTTGTAGAGTTGGTCTTATTCAAAGATAGGCACACCAATGGAAAGGGAATGATTCCTAGATCACAATCCTGAAATTTCAGCCATCTAGGTGGTCTAGATCAAGAAATATTGGAGTTCAAAACTTTAATACCTTTGAGATGCGTTTTAAGCGAGATATTCGCATTTAAAGTTTGGACATGGATTTTTGCCCATAACTTGTTGTAGAGTTGGTCTTATTCAAAGATGGAAAGGGAATGATTTCTAGATCACAATCCTGAAATTTTAGCCATCTAGGTGGTCTAGATCAAGAAATATTGGAGTTCAAAAATTGTCCATTAGGTGCCGACTTTGATACCTTTTAGATGCGTTTTAAGCGAGATATTCACATTTAAAGTTTGGACATGGATTTTTGCCCATAACTTGTTGTAGAGTTGGTCTTATTCAAAGATAGGCACACCAATGGAAAGGGAATGATTCCTAGATCACAATCCTGAAATTTCAGCCATCTAGGTGGTCTAGATCAAGAAATATTGGAGTTCAAAAATTGTCCATTAGGTGCCGACTTTGATACCTTTTAGATGCGTTTTAAGCGAGATATTCGCATTTAAAGTTTGGACATGGATTTTTGCCCATAACTTGTTGTAGAGTTGGTCTTATTCAAAGATAGGCACACCAATGGAAAGGGAATGATTCCTAGATCACAATCCTGAAATTTCAGCCATCTAGGTGGTCTAGATCAAGAAATATTGGAGTTCGAAAATTGTCCATTAGGTGCCGACTTTGATACCTTTTAGATGCGTTTTAAACGAGATATTCGCATTTAAAGTTTGGACATGGATTTTTGCCCATAACTTGTTGTAGAGTTGGTCTTATTCAAAGATAGGCACACCAATGGAAAGGGAATGATTTCTAGATCACAATCCTGAAATTTCAGCCATCTAGGTGGTCTAGATCAAGAAATATTGGAGTTCAAAAATTGTCCATTAGGTGCCGACTTTGATACCTTTTAGATGCGTTTTTAAAGTTTGGACATGGATTTTTGCCCATAACTTGTTGTAGAGTTGGTCTTATTCAAAGATAGGCACACCAATGGAAAGGGAATGATTCCTAGATCACAATCCTGAAATTTCAGCCATCTAGGTGGTCTAGATCAAGAAATATTGGAGTTCAAAAATTGTCCATTAGGTGCCGACTTTGATACCTTTTAGATGCGTTTTAAGCGAGATATTCGCATTTAAAGTTTGGACATGGATTTTTGCCCATAAATTAATGTAGAGTTGGTCTTATTCAAAGATAGGCACACCAATGGAAAGGGAATGATTCCTAGATCACAATCCTGAAATTTCAGCCATCTAGGTGGTCTAGATCAAGAAATATTGGAGTTCAAAAATTGTCCATTAGGTGCCGACTTTGATACCTTTTAGATGCGTTTTAAGCGAGATATTCGCATTTAAAGTTTGGACATGGATTTTTGTCCATAACTTGTTGTAGAGTTGGTCTTATTCAAAGATAGGCACACCAATGGAAAGGGAATGATTCCTAGATCACAATCCTGAAATTTCAGCCATCTAGGTGGTCTAGATCAAGAAATATTGGAGTTTAAAAATTGTCCATTAGGTGCCGACTTTGATACCTTTTAGATGCGTTTTAAGCGAGATATTCGCATTTAAAGTTTGGACATGGATTTTTGCCCATAACTTGTTGTAGAGTTGGTCTTATTCAAAGATAGGCACACCAATGGAAAGGGAATGATTCCTAGATCACAATCCTGAAATTTCAGCCATCTAGGTGGTCTAGATCAAGAAATATTGGAGTTCAAAAATTGTCCATTAGGTGCCGACTTTGATAGCTTTTAGATGCGTTTTAAGCGAGATATTCGCATTTAAAGTTTGGACATGGATTTTTGCCCATAACTTGTTATAGAGTTGGTCTTATTCAAAGATAGGCACACCAATGGAAAGGGAATGATTCCTAGATCACAATCCTGAAATTTCAGCCATCTAGGTGGTCTAGATCAAGAAATATTGGAGTTCAAAAATTGTCCATTAGGTGCCGACTTTGATACCTTTTAGATGCGTTTTAAGCGAGATATTCGCATTTAAAGTTTGGACATGGACTTTTGCCCATAACTTGTTGTAGAGTTGGTCTTATTCAAAGATAGGCACACCAATGGAAAGGGAATGATTCCTAGATCACAATCCTGAAATTTCAGCCATCTAGGTGGTCTAGATCAAGAAATATTGGAGTACAAAAATTGTCCATTATTTACCGACTTTGATACCTTTTAGATGCGTTCTAAGCGAGATATTCGCATTTAAAGTTTGGACATGGATTTGTGCCCATAACTTGTTGTAGAGTTGGTCTTATTCAAAGATAGGCACACCAATGGAAAGGGAATGATTCCTAGATCACAATCCTGAAATTTCAGCCATCTAGGTGGTCTAGATCAAGAAATATTGGAGTACAAAAATTGTCCATTATTTACCGACTTTGATACCTTTTAGATGCGTTTTAAGCGAGATATTCGCATTTAAAGTTTGGACATGGATTTGTGCCCATAACTTGTTGTAGAGTTGGTCTTATTCAAAGATAGGCACACCAATGGAAAGGGAATGATTCCTAGATCACAATCCTGAAATTTCAGCCATCTAGGTGGTCTAGATCAAGAAATATTGGAGTTCAAAAATTGTCCATTAGGTGCCGACTTTGATACCTTTTAGATGCGTTTTAAGCGAGATATTCGCACTTAAAGTTTGGACATGGATTTTTGCCCATAACTTGTTGTAGAGTTGGTCTTATTCAAAGATAGGCACACCAATGGAAAGGGAATGATTCCTAGATCACAATCCTGAAATTTCAGCCATCTAGGTGGTCTAGATCAAGAAATATTGGAGTTCAAAAATTGTCCATTAGGTGCCGACTTTGATACCTTTTAGATGCGTTTTAAGCGAGATATTCGCATTTAAAGTTTGGACATGGATTTTTGCCCATAACTTGTTGTAGAGTTGGTCTTATTCAAAGATAGGCACACCAATGGAAAGGGAATGATTCCTAGATCACAATCCTGAAATTTCAGCCATCTAGGTGGTCTAGATCAAGAAATATTGGAGTTCAAAAATTGTCCATTAGGTGCCGACTTTGATACCTTTTAGATGCGTTTTAAGCGAGATATTCGCATTTAAAGTTTGGACATGGATTTTTGCCCATAACTTGTTGTAGAGTTGGTCTTATTCAAAGATAGGCACACCAATGGAAAGGGAATGATTTCTAGATCACAATCCTGAAATTTCAGCCATCTAGGTGGTCTAGATCAAGAAATATTGGAGTTCAAAAATTGTCCATTAGGTGCCGACTTTGATACCTTTTAGATGCGTTTTAAGCGAGATATTCGCATTTAAAGTTTGGACATGGATTTTTGCCCATAACTTGTTGTAGAGTTGGTCTTATTCAAAGATAGGCACACCAATGGAAAGGGAATGATTCCTAGATCACAATCCTGAAATTTCAGCCATCTAGGTGGTCTAGATCAAGAAATATTGGAGTTCAAAACTTTAATACCTTTGAGATGCGTTTTAAGCGAGATATTCGCATTTAAAGTTTGGACATGGATTTTTGCCCATAACTTGTTGTAGAGTTGGTCTTATTCAAAGATGGAAAGGGAATGATTTCTAGATCACAATCCTGAAATTTTAGCCATCTAGGTGGTCTAGATCAAGAAATATTGGAGTTCAAAAATTGTCCATTAGGTGCCGACTTTGATACCTTTTAGATGCGTTTTAAGCGAGATATTCACATTTAAAGTTTGGACATGGATTTTTGCCCATAACTTGTTGTAGAGTTGGTCTTATTCAAAGATAGGCACACCAATGGAAAGGGAATGATTCCTAGATCACAATCCTGAAATTTCAGCCATCTAGGTGGTCTAGATCAAGAAATATTGGAGTTCAAAAATTGTCCATTAGGTGCCGACTTTGATACCTTTTAGATGCGTTTTAAGCGAGATATTCGCATTTAAAGTTTGGACATGGATTTTTGCCCATAACTTGTTGTAGAGTTGGTCTTATTCAAAGATAGGCACACCAATGGAAAGGGAATGATTCCTAGATCACAATCCTGAAATTTCAGCCATCTAGGTGGTCTAGATCAAGAAATATTGGAGTTCGAAAATTGTCCATTAGGTGCCGACTTTGATACCTTTTAGATGCGTTTTAAGCGAGATATTCGCATTTAAAGTTTGGACATGGATTTTTGCCCATAACTTGTTGTAGAGTTGGTCTTATTCAAAGATAGGCACACCAATGGAAAGGGAATGATTTCTAGATCACAATCCTGAAATTTCAGCCATCTAGGTGGTCTAGATCAAGAAATATTGGAGTTCAAAAATTGTCCATTAGGTGCCGACTTTGATACCTTTTAGATGCGTTTTAAGCGAGATATTCGCATTTAAAGTTTGGACATGGATTTTTGCCCATAACTTGTTGTAGAGTTGGTCTTATTCAAAGATAGGCACACCAATGGAAAGGGAATGATTCCTAGATCACAATCCTGAAATTTCAGCCATCTAGGTGGTCTAGATCAAGAAATATTGGAGTTCAAAAATTGTCCATTAGGTGCCGACTTTGATACCTTTTAGATGCGTATTAAGCGAGATATTCGCATTTAAAGTTTGGACATGGATTTTTGCCCATAACCTAATGTAGAGTTGGTCTTATTCAAAGATAGGCACACCAATGGAAAGGGAATGATTCCTAGATCACAATCCTGAAATTTCAGCCATCTAGGTGGTCTAGATCAAGAAATATTGGAGTTCAAAAATTGTCCATTAGGTGCCGACTTTGATACCTTTTAGATGCGTTTTAAGCGAGATATTCGCATTTAAAGTTTGGACATGGATTTTTGCCCATAACTTGTTGTAGAGTTGGTCTTATTCAAAGATAGGCACACCAATGGAAAGGGAATGATTCCTAGATCACAATCCTGAAATTTCAGCCATCTAGGTGGTCTAGATCAAGAAATATTGGAGTTCAAAAATTGTCCATTAGGTGCCGACTTTGATACCTTTTAGATGCGTTTTAAGCGAGATATTCGCATTTAAAGTTTGGACATGGATTTTTGCCCATAACTTGTTGTAGAGTTGGTCTTATTCAAAGATAGGCACACCAATGGAAAGGGAATGATTCCTAGATCACAATCCTGAAATTTCAGCCATCTAGGTGGTCTAGATCAAGAAATATTGGAGTTCGAAAATTGTCCATTAGGTGCCGACTTTGATACCTTTTAGATGCGTTTTAAACGAGATATTCGCATTTAAAGTTTGGACATGGATTTTTGCCCATAACTTGTTGTAGAGTTGGT
The DNA here is from genome assembly GCF_945859685.1 of Eupeodes corollae. Classification (NCBI taxonomy): domain Eukaryota; kingdom Metazoa; phylum Arthropoda; class Insecta; order Diptera; family Syrphidae; genus Eupeodes; species Eupeodes corollae. The sequence continues at coordinate 10,620 of NW_026605433.1, forward strand.
CTTATTCAAAGATAGGCACACCAATGGAAAGGGAATGATTTCTAGATCACAATCCTGAAATTTCAGCCATCTAGGTGGTCTAGATCAAGAAATATTGGAGTTCAAAAATTGTCCATTAGGTGCCGACTTTGATACCTTTTAGATGCGTTTTTAAAGTTTGGACATGGATTTTTGCCCATAACTTGTTGTAGAGTTGGTCTTATTCAAAGATAGGCACACCAATGGAAAGGGAATGATTCCTAGATCACAATCCTGAAATTTCAGCCATCTAGGTGGTCTAGATCAAGAAATATTGGAGTTCAAAAATTGTCCATTAGGTGCCGACTTTGATACCTTTTAGATGCGTTTTAAGCGAGATATTCGCATTTAAAGTTTGGACATGGATTTTTGCCCATAAATTAATGTAGAGTTGGTCTTATTCAAAGATAGGCACACCAATGGAAAGGGAATGATTCCTAGATCACAATCCTGAAATTTCAGCCATCTAGGTGGTCTAGATCAAGAAATATTGGAGTTCAAAAATTGTCCATTAGGTGCCGACTTTGATACCTTTTAGATGCGTTTTAAGCGAGATATTCGCATTTAAAGTTTGGACATGGATTTTTGCCCATAACTTGTTGTAGAGTTGGTCTTATTCAAAGATAGGCACACCAATGGAAAGGGAATGATTCCTAGATCACAATCCTGAAATTTCAGCCATCTAGGTGGTCTAGATCAAGAAATATTGGAGTTCAAAAATTGTCCATTAGGTGCCGACTTTGATACCTTTTAGATGCGTTTTAAGCGAGATATTCGCATTTAAAGTTTGGACATGGATTTTTGCCCATAACTTGTTGTAGAGTTGGTCTTATTCAAAGATAGGCACACCAATGGAAAGGGAATGATTCCTAGATCACAATCCTGAAATTTCAGCCATCTAGGTGGTCTAGATCAAGAAATATTGGAGTTCAAAAATTGTCCATTAGGTGCCGACTTTGATACCTTTTAGATGCGTTTTAAGCGAGATATTCGCATTTAAAGTTTGGACATGGATTTTTGCCCATAACTTGTTGTAGAGTTGGTCTTATTCAAAGATAGGCACACCAATGGAAAGGGAATGATTCCTAGATCACAATCCTGAAATTTCAGCCATCTAGGTGGTCTAGATCAAGAAATATTGGAGTTCAAAAATTGTCCATTAGGTGCCAACTTTGATACCTTTTAGATGCGTTTTAAGCGAGATATTCGCATTTAAAGTTTGGACATGGATTTTTGCCCATAACTTGTTGTAGAGTTGGTCTTATTCAAAGATAGGCACACCAATGGAAAGGGAATGATTCCTAGATCACAATCCTGAAATTTCAGCCATCTAGGTGGTCTAGATCAAGAAATATTGGAGTTCAAAAATTGTCCATTAGGTGCCGACTTTGATACCTTTTAGATGCGTTTTAAGCGAGATATTCGCATTTAAAGTTTGGACATGGATTTTTGCCCATAACTTGTTGTAGAGTTGGTCTTATTCAAAGATAGGCACACCAATGGAAAGGGAATGATTCCTAGATCACAATCCTGAAATTTCAGCCATCTAGGTGGTCTAGATCAAGAAATATTGTAGTTCAAAAATTGTCCATTAGGTGCCGACTTTGATACCTTTTAGATGCGTTTTAAGCGAGATATTCGCATTTAAAGTTTGGACATGGATTTTTGCCCATAACTTGTTGTAGAGTTGGTCTTATTCAAAGATAGGCACACCAATGGAAAGGGAATGATTCCTAGATCACAATCCTGAAATTTCAGCCATCTAGGTGGTCTAGACCAAGAAATATTGGAGTTCAAAAATTGTCCATTAGGTGCCGACTTTGATACCTTTTAGATGCGTTTTAAGCGAGATATTCGCATTTAAAGTTTGGACATGGATTTTTGCCCATAACTTGTTGTAGAGTTGGTCTTATTCAAAGATAGGCACACCAATGAAAAGTGAATGATTCCTAGATCACAATCCTGAAATTTCAGCCATCTAGGTGGTCTAGATCAAGAAATATTGGAGTTCAAAAATTGTCCATTAGGTGCCGACTTTGATACCTTTTAGATGCGTTTTAAGCGAGATATTCGCATTTAAAGTTTGGACATGGATTTTTGCCATTAACTTGTTGTAGAGTTGGTCTTATTCAAAGATAGGCACACCAATGGAAAGGGAATGATTCCTAGATCACAATCCTGAAATTTCAGCCATCTAGGTGGTCTAGATCAAGAAATATTGGAGTTCAAAAATTGTCCATTAGGTGCCGACTTTGATACCTTTAAGATGCGTTTTAAGCGAGATATTCGCATTTAAAGTTTGGACATGAATTTTTGCCCATAACTTGTTTTAGAGTTGGTCTTATTCAAAGATAGGCACACCAATGGAAAGGGAATGATTCCTAGATCACAATCCTGAAATTTCAGCCATCTAGGTGGTCTAGATCAAGAAATATTGCAGTTCAAAAATTGTCCATTAGGCGCCGACTTTGATACCTTTTAGATGCGTTTTAAGCGAGATATTCGCATTTAAAGTTTGGACATGGATTTTTTCCCATAACTTGTTGTAGAGTTGGTCTTATTCAAAGATAGGCACACCAATGGAAAGGGAATGATTCCTAGATCACAATCCTGAAATTTCAGCCATCTAGGTGGTCTAGATCAAGAAATATTGGAGTTCAAAAATTGTCCATTAGGTGCCGACTTTGATACCTTTTAGATGCGTTTTAAGCGAGATATTCGCATTTAAAGTTTGGACATGGATTTTTGCCCATAACTTGTTGTAGAGTTGGTCTTATTCAAAGATAGGCACACCAATGGAAAGGGAATGATTCCTAGATCACAATCCTGAAATTTCAGCCATCTAGGTGGTCTAGATCAAGAAATATTGGAGTTCAAAAATTGTCCATTAGGTGCCGACTTTGATACCTTTTAGATGCGTTTTAAGCGAGATATTCGCATTTAAAGTTTGGACATGGATTTTTGCCCATAACTTGTTGTAGAGTTGGTCTTATTCAAAGATAGGCACACCAATGGAAAGGGAATGATTCCTAGATCACAATCCTGAAATTTCAGCCATCTAGGTGGTCTAGATCAAGAAATATTGGAGTTCAAAAATTGTCCATTAGGTGCCGACTTTGATACCTTTTAGATGCGTTTTAAGCGAGATATTCGCATTTAAAGTTTGGACATGGATTTTTGCCCATAACTTGTTGTAGAGTTGGTCTTATTCAAAGATAGGCACACCAATGGAAAGGGAATGATTCCTAGATCACAATCCTGAAATTTCAGCCATCTAGGTGGTCTAGATCAAGAAATATTGGAGTTCAAAAATTGTCCATTAGGTGCCGACTTTGATACCTTTTAGATGCGTTTTAAGCGAGATATTCGCATTTAAAGTTTGGACATGGATTTTTGCCCATAACTTGTTGTAGAGTTGGTCTTATTCAAAGATAGGCACACCAATGGAAAGGGAATGATTCCTAGATCACAATCCTGAAATTTCAGCCATCTAGGTGGTCTAGATCAAGAAATATTGGAGTTCAAAAATTGTCCATTAGGTGCCGACTTTGATACCTTTTAGATGCGTTTTAAGCGAGATATTCGCATTTAAAGTTTGGACATGGATTTTTGCCCATAACTTGTTGTAGAGTTGGTCTTATTCAAAGATAGGCACACCAACGGAAAGTGAATGATTCCTAGATCACAATCCTGAAATTTCAGCCATCTAGGTGGTCTAGATCAAGAAATATTGGAGTTCAAAAATTGTTCATTAGGTGCCGACTTTGATACCTTTTAGATGCGTTTTAAGCGAGATATTCGCATTTAAAGTTTGGACATGGATTTTTGCCCATAACTTGTTGTAGAGTTGGTCTTATTCAAAGATAGGCACACTAATGGAAAGGGAATGATTCCTAGATCACAATCCTGAAGTTTCAGCCATCTAGGTGGTCTAGATCAAGAAATATTGGAGTTCAAAAATTGTCCATTAGGTGCCGACTTTGATACCTTTTAGATGCGTTTTAAGCGAGATATTCGCATTTAAAGTTTGGACATGGATTTTTGCCCATAACTTGTTGTAGAGTTGGTCTTATTCAAAGATAGACACACCAATGGAAAGGGAATGATTCCTAGATCACAATCCTGAAATTTCAGCCATCTAGGTGGTCTAGATCAAGAAATATTGGAGTTCAAAAATTGTCCATTAGGTGCCGACTTTGATACCTTTTAGATGCGTTTTAAGCGAGATATTCGCATTTAAAGTTTGGACATGGATTTTTGCCCATAACTTGTTGTAGAGTTGGTCTTATTCAAAGATAGGCACACCAATGGAAAGGGAATGATTCCTAGATCACAATCCTGAAATTTCAGCCATCTAGGTGGTCTAGATCAAGAAATATTGGAGTTCAAAAATTGTCCATTAGGTGCCGACTTTGATACCTTTTAGATGCGTTTTAAGCGAGATATTCGCATTTAAAGTTTGGACATGGATTTTTGCCCATAACTTGTTGTAGAGTTGGTCTTATTCAAAGATAGGCACACCAATGGAAAGGGAATGATTCCTAGATCACAATCCTGAAATTTCAGCCATCTAGGTGGTCTAGATCAAGAAATATTGGAGTTCAAAAATTGTCCATTAGGTGCCGACTTTGATACCTTTTAGATGCGTTTTAAGCGAGATATTCGCATTTAAAGTTTGGACATGGATTTTTGCCCATAACTTGTTGTAGAGTTGGTCTTATTCAAAGATAGGCACACCAATGGAAAGGGAATGATTCCTAGATCACAATCCTGAAATTTCAGCCATCTAGGTGGTCTAGATCAAGAAATATTGGAGTTCAAAAATTGTCCATTAGGTGCCGACTTTGATACCTTTTAGATGCGTTTTAAGCGAGATATTCGCATTTAAAGTTTGGACATGGATTTTTGCCCATAACTTAAAGTTTCAGCCATCTAGGTGGTCTAGATCAAGAAATATTGGAGTTCAAAAATTGTCCATTAGGTGCCGACTTTGATACCTTTTAGATGCGTTTTAAGCGAGATATTCGCATTTAAAGTTTGGACATGGATTTTTGCCCATAACTTGTTGTAGAGTTGGTCTTATTCAAAGATAGGCACACCAATGGAAAGGGAATGATTCCTAGATCACAATCCTGAAATTTCAGCCATCTAGGTGGTCTAGATCAAGAAATATTGGAGTTCAAAAATTGTCCATTAGGTGCCGACTTTGATACCTTTTAGATGCGTTTTAAGCGAGATATTCGCATTTAAAGTTTGGACATGGATTTTTGCCCATAACTTGTTGTAGAGTTGGTCTTATTCAAAGATAGGCACACCAATGGAAAGGGAATGATTCCTAGATCACAATCCTGAAATTTCAGCCATCTAGGTGGTCTAGATCAAGAAATATTGGAGTTCAAAAATTGTCCATTAGGTGCCGACTTTGATACCTTTTAGATGCGTTTTAAGCGAGATATTCGCATTTAAAGTTTGGACATGGATTTTTGCCCATAACTTGTTGTAGAGTTTGTCTTATTCAAAGATAGGCACACCAATGGAAAGGGAATGATTCCTAGATCACAATCCTGAAATTTCAGCCATCTAGGTGGTCTAGATCAAGAAATATTGGAGTTCAAAAATTGTCCATTAGGTGCCGACTTTGATACCTTTTAGATGCGTTTTAAGCGAGATATTCGCATTTAAAGTTTGGACATGGATTTTTGCCCATAACTTGTTGTAGAGTTGGTCTTATTCAAAGATAGGCACACCAATGGAAAGGGAATGATTCCTAGATCACAATCCTGAAATTTCAGCCATCTAGGTGGTCTAGATCAAGAAATATTGGAGTTCAAAAATTGTCCATTAGGTGCCGACTTTGATACCTTTTAGATGCGTTTTAAGCGAGATATTCGCATTTAAAGTTTGGACATGGATTTTTGCCATTAACTTGTTGTAGAGTTGGTCTTATTCAAAGATAGGCACACCAATGGAAAGGGAATGATTCCTAGATCACAATCCTGAAATTTCAGCCATCTAGGTGGTCTAGATCAAGAAATATTGGAGTTCAAAAATTGTCCATTAGGTGCCGACTTTGATACCTTTAAGATGCGTTTTAAGCGAGATATTCGCATTTAAAGTTTGGACATGAATTTTTGCCCATAACTTGTTTTAGAGTTGGTCTTATTCAAAGATAGGCACACCAATGGAAAGGGAATGATTCCTAGATCACAATCCTGAAATTTCAGCCATCTAGGTGGTCTAGATCAAGAAATATTGGAGTTCAAAATTGTCCATTAGGTGCCGACTTTGATACCTTTTAGATGCGTTTTAAGCGAGATATTCGCATTTAAAGTTTGGACATGGATTTTTTCCCATAACTTGTTGTAGAGTTGGTCTTATTCAAAGATAGGCACACCAATGGAAAGGGAATGATTCCTAGATCACAATCCTGAAATTTCAGCCATCTAGGTGGTCTAGATCAAGAAATATTGGAGTTCAAAAATTGTCCATTAGGTGCCGACTTTGATACCTTTTAGATGCGTTTTAAGCGAGATATTCGCATTTAAAGTTTGGACATGGATTTTTGCCCATAACTTGTTGTAGAGTTGGTCTTATTCAAAGATAGGCACACCAATGGAAAGGGAATGATTCCTAGATCACAATCCTGAAATTTCAGCCATCTAGGTGGTCTAGATCAAGAAATATTGGAGTTCAAAAATTGTCCATTAGGTGCCGACTTTGATACCTTTTAGATGCGTTTTAAGCGAGATATTCGCATTTAAAGTTTGGACATGGATTTTTGCCCATAACTTGTTGTAGAGTTGGTCTTATTCAAAGATAGGCACACCCATGGAAAGGGAATGATTCCTAGATCACAATCCTGAAATTTCAGCCATCTAGGTGGTCTAGATCAAGAAATATTGGAGTTCAAAAATTGTCCATTAGGTGCCGACTTTGATACCTTTTAGATGCGTTTTAAGCGAGATATTCGCATTTAAAGTTTGGACATGGATTTTTGCCCATAACTTGTTGTAGAGTTGGTCTTATTCAAAGATAGGCACACCAATGGAAAGGGAATGATTCCTAGATCACAATCCTGAAATTTCAGCCATCTAGGTGGTCTAGATCAAGAAATATTGGAGTTCAAAAATTGTCCATTAGGTGCCGACTTTGATACCTTTTAGATGCGTTTTAAGCGAGATATTCGCATTTAAAGTTTGGACATGGATTTTTTGCCCATAACTTGTTGTAGAGTTGGTCTTATTCAAAGATAGGCACACCAATGGAAAGGGAATGATTCCTAGATCACAATCCTGAAATTTCAGCCATCTAGGTGGTCTAGATCAAGAAATATTGGAGTTCAAAAATTGTCCATTAGGTGCCAACTTTGATACCTTTTAGATGCGTTTTAAGCGAGATATTCGCATTTAAAGTTTGGACATGGATTTTTTGCCCATAACTTGTTGTAGAGTTGGTCTTATTCAAAGATAGGCACACCAATGGAAAGGGAATGATTCCTAGATCACAATCCTGAAATTTCAGCCATCTAGGTGGTCTAGATCAAGAAATATTGGAGTTCAAAAATTGTCCATTAGGTGCCGACTTTGATACCTTTTAGATGCGTTTTAAGCGAGATATTCGCATTTAAAGTTTGGACATGGATTTTTGCCCATAACTTGTTGTAGAGTTGGTCTTATTCAAAGATAGGCACACCAATGGAAAGGGAATGATTCCTAGATCACAATCCTGAAATTTCAGCCATCTAGGTGGTCTAGACCAAGAAATATTGGAGTTCAAAAATTGTCCATTAGGTGCCGACTTTGATACCTTTTAGATGCGTTTTAAGCGAGATATTCGCATTTAAAGTTTGGACATGGATTTTTGCCCATAACTTGTTGTAGAGTTGGTCTTATTCAAAGATAGGCACACCAATGGAAAGGGAATGATTCCTAGATCACAATCCTGAAATTTTAGCCATCTAGGTGGTCTAGATCAAGAAATATTTTAGTTCAAAAATTGTCCATTAGGTGCTGACTTTGATACCTTTTAGATGCGTTTTAAGCGAGATATTCGCATTTAAAGTTTGGACATGGATTTTTGCCCATAACTTGTTGTATAGTTGGTCTTATTCAAAGATAGGCACACCAATGGAAAGGGAATGATTCCTAGATCACAATCCTGAAATTTCAGCCATCTAGGTGGTCTAGATCAAGAAATATTGGAGTTCAAAAATTGTCCATTAGGTGCCGACTTTGATACCTTTTAGATGCGTTTTAAGCGAGATATTCGCATTTAAAGTTTGGACATGGATTTTTGCCCATAACTTGTTGTAGAGTTGGTCTTATTCAAAGATAGGCACACCAATGGAAAGGGAATGATTCCTAGATCACAATCCTGAAATTTCAGCCATCTAGGTGGTCTAGATCAAGAAATATTGGAGTTCAAAAATTGTCCATTAGGTGCCGACTTTGATACCTTTTAGATGCGTTTTAAGCGAGATATTCGCATTTAAAGTTTGGACATGGATTTTTGCCCATTACTTGTTGTAGAGTTGGTCTTATTCAAAGATAGGCACACCAATGGAAAGGGAATTATTCCTAGATCACAATCCTGAAATTTCAGCCATCTAGGTGGTCTAGATCAAGAAATATTGGAGTTCAAAAATTGTCCATTAGGTGCCGACTTTGATACCTTTTAGATGCGTTTTAAGCGAGATATTCGCATTTAAAGTTTGGACATGGGTTTTTGCCCATAACTTGTTGTAGAGTTGGTCTTATTCAAAGATGGGCACACCAATGGAAAGGGAATGATTCCTAGATCACAATCCTGAAATTTCAGCCATCTAGGTGGTCTAGATCAAGAAATATTGGAGTTCAAAAATTGTCCATTAGGTGCCGACTTTGATACCTTTTAGATGCGTTTTAAGCGAGATATTCGCATTTAAAGTTTGGACATGGATTTTTGCCCATAACTTGTTGTAGAGTTGGTCTTATTCAAAGATAGGCACACCAATGGAAAGGGAATGATTCCTAGATCACAATCCTGAAATTTCAGCCATCTAGGTGGTCTAGATCAAGAAATATTGGAGTTCAAAAATTGTCCATTAGGTGCCGACTTTGATACCTTTTAGATGCGTTTTAAGCGAGATATTCGCATTTAAAGTTTGGACATGGATTTTTGCCCATAACTTGTTGTAGAGTTGGTCTTATTCAAAGATAGGCACACCAATGGAAAGGGAATTATTCCTAGATCACAATCCTGAAATTTTAGCCATCTAGGTGGTCTAGATCAAGAAATATTGGAGTTCAAAAATTGTCCATTAGGTGCCGACTTTGATAGCTTTTAGATGCGTTTTAAGCGAGATATTCGCATTTAAAGTTTGGACATGGATTTTTGCCCATAACTTGTTGTAGAGTTGGTCTTTTTCAAAGATAGGCACACCAATGGAAAGGGAATGATTCCTAGATCACAATCCTGAAATTTCAGCCATCTAGGTGGTCTAGATCAAGAAATATTGGAGTTCAAAAATTGTCCATTAGGTGCCGACTTTGATACCTTTTAGATGCGTTTTAAGCGAGATATTCGCATTTAAAGTTTGGACATGGATTTTTGATCATAACTTGTTGTAGAGTTGGTCTTATGCAAAGATAGGCACACCAATGGAAAGGGAATGATTCCTAGATCACAATCCTGAAATTTCAGCCATCTGGGTGGTCTAGATCAAAAAATATTGGAGTTCAAAAATTGTCCATTAGGTGCCGACTTTGATACCTTTTAGATGCGTTTTAAGCGAGATATTCGCATTTTAAGTTTGGACATGGATTTTTGCCCATAACTTGTTGTAGAGTTAGTCTTATTCAAAGATAGGCACACCAATGGAAAGGGAATGATTCCTAGATCACAATCCTGAAATTTCAGCCATCTAGGTGGTCTAGATCAAGAAATATTGGAGTTCAAAAATTGTCCATTAGGTGCCGACTTTGATACCTTTTAGATGCGTTTTAAGCGAGATATTCGCATTTAAAGTTTGGACATGAATTTTTGCCCATAACTTGTTGTAGAGTTGGTCTTATTCAAAGATTGGCACACCAATGGAAATGAAATTTCAGCCATCTAGGTGGTCTAGATCAAGAAATATTGGAGTTCAAAAATTGTCCATTAGGTGCCGACTTTGATACCTTTTAGATGCGTTTTAAGCGAGATATTCGCATTTAAAGTTTGGACATGGATTTTTGCCCATAACTTGTTGTAGAGTTGGTCTTATTCAAAGATAGGCACACCAATGGAAAGGGAATGATTCCTAGATCACAATCCTGAAATTTCAGCCATCTAGGTGGTCTAGATCAAGAAATATTGGAGTTCAAAAATTGTCCATTAGGTGCCGACTTTGATACCTTTTAGATACGTTTAAGCGAGATATTCGCACTTAAAGTTTGGACATGGATTTTTGCCCATAACTTGTTGTAGAGTTGGTCTTATTCAAAGATAGGCACACCAATGGAAAGGGAATGATTCCTAGATCACAATCCTGAAATTTCAGCCATCTAGGTGGTCTAGATCAAGAAATATTGGAGTTCAAAAATTGTCCATTAGGTGCCGACTTTGTTACCTTTTAGATGCGTTTTAAGCGAGATATTCGCATTTAAAGTTTGGACATGGATTTTTGCCCATAACTTGTTGTAGAGTTGGTCTTATTCAAAGATAAGCACACCAATGGTAAGGGAATGATTCCTAGATCACAATCCTGAAATTTCAGCCATCTAGGTGGTCTAGATCAAGAAATATTTGAGTTCAAAAATTGTCCATTAGGTGCCGACTTTGATACCTTTTAGATGCGTTTTAAGCGAGATATTCGCATTTAAAGTTTGAACATGGATTTTTGCCCATAACTTGTTGTAGAGTTGGTCTTATTCAAAGATAGGCACACCAATGGAAAGGGAATGATTCCTAGATCACAATCCTGAAATTTCAGCCATCTAGGTGGTCTACATCAAGAAATATTGGAGTTCAAAAATTGTCCATTAGGTGCCGACTTTGATACCTTTTAGATGCGTTTTAAGCGAGATATTCGCATTTAAAGTTTGGACATGGATTTTGCCCATAACTTGTTGTAGAGTTGGTCTTATTCAAAGATAGGCACACCAATGGAAAGGGAATGATTCCTAGATCACAATCCTGAAATTTCAGCCATCTAGGTGGTCTACATCAAGAAATATTGGAGTTCAAAAATTGTCCATTAGGTGCCGACTTTGATACCTTTTAGATGCGTTTTAAGCGAGATATTCGCATTTAAAGTTTGGACATGGATTTTTGCCCATAACTTGTTGTAGAGTTGGTCTTATTCAAAGATAGGCACACCAATGGAAAGGGAATGATTCCTAGATCACAATCCTGAAATTTCAGCCATCTAGGTGGTCTAGATCAAGAAATATTGGAGTTCAAAAATTGTCCATTAGGTGCCGACTTTGATACCTTTTAGATGCGTTTTAAGCGAGATATTCGAATTTAAAGTTTGGACATGGATGTTTGCCCATAACTTGTTGTAGAGTTGGTCTTATTCAAAGATAGGCACACCAATGGAAAGGGAATGATTCCTAGATCACAATCCTGAAATTTCAGCCATCTAGATGGTCTAGATCAAGAAATATTGGAGTTCAAAAATTGTCCATTAGGTGCCGACTTTGATACCTTTTAGATGCGTTTTAAGCGAGATATTCGCATTTAAAGTTTGGACATGGATTTTTGCCCATAACTTGTTGTAGAGTTGGTCTTATTCAAAGATAGGCACACCAATGGAAAGGGAATGATTCCTAGATCACAATCCTGAAATTTTAGCCATCTAGGTGGTCTAGATCAAGAAATATTGGAGTTCAAAAATTGTCCATTAGGTGCCGACTTTGATACCTTTTAGATGCGTTTTAAGCGAGATATTCGCATTTAAAGTTTGGACATGGATTTTTGCCCATAACTTGTTGTAGAGTTGGTCTTATTCAAAGATAGGCACACCAATGGAAAGGGAATGATTCCCTAGATCACAATCCTGAAATTTCAGCCATCTAGGTGGTCTAGATCAAGAAATATTGGAGTTCAAAAATTGTCCATTAGGTGCCGACTTTGATACCTTTTAGATGCGTTTTAAGCGAGATATTCGCATTTAAAGTTTGGACATGGATTTTTGCCCATAACTTGTTGTAGAGTTGGTCTTATTCAAAGATAGGCACACCAATGGAAAGGGAATGATTCCTAGATCACAATCCTGAAATTTCAGCCATCTAGGTGGTCTAGATCAAGAAATATTGGAGTTCAAAAATTGTCCATTAGGTGCCGACTTTGATACCTTTTAGATGCGTTTTAAGCGAGATATTCGCATTTAAAGTTTGGACATGGATTTTTGCCCATAACTTGTTGTAGAGTTGGTCTTATTCAAAGATAGGCACACCAATGGAAAGGGAATGATTCCTAGATCACAATCCTGAAATTTCAGCCATCTAGGTGGTCTAGATCAAGAAATATTGGAGTTCAAAAATTGTCCATTAGGTGCCGACTTTGATACCTTTTAGATGCGTTTTAAGCGAGATATTCGCATTTAAAGTTTGGACATGGATTTTTGCCCATAACTTGTTGAAAAGTTGGTCTTATTCAAAGATAGGCACACCAATGGAAAGGGAATGATTCCTAGATCACAATCCTGAAATTTCAGCCATCTAGGTGGTCTAGATCAAGAAATATTGGAGTTCAAAAATTGTCCATTAGGTGCCGACTTTGATACCTTTTAGATGCGTTTTAAGCGAGATATTCGCATTTAAAGTTTGGACATGGATTTTTGCCCATAACTTGTTGTAGAGTTGGTCTTATTCAAAGATAGGCACACCAATGGAAAGGGAATGATTCCTAGATCACAATCCTGAAATTTCAGCCATCTAGGTGGTCTAGATCAAGAAATATTGGAGTTCAAAAATTGTCCATTAGGTGCCGACTTTGATACCTTTTAGATGCGTTTTAAGCGAGATATTCGCATTTAAAGTTTGGACATGGATTTTTGCCCATAACTTGTTGTAGAGTTGGTCTTATTCAAAGATAGGCACACCAATGGAAAGATTATGATTCCTAGATCACAATCCTGAAATTTCAGCCATCTAGGTGGTCTAGATCAAGAAATATTGGAGTTCAAAAATTGTCCATTAGGTGCCGACTTTGATACCTTTTAGATGCGTTTTAAGCGAGATATTCGCATTTAAAATTTGGACATGAATTTTTGCCCATAACTTGTTGTAGAGTTGGTCTTATTCAAAGATAGGCACACCAATGGAAAGGGAATGATTCCTAGATCACAATCCTGAAATTTCAGCCATCTAGGTGGTCTAGATCAAGAAATATTGGAGTTCAAAAATTGTCCATTAGGTGCCGACTTTGATACCTTTTAGATGCGTTTTAAGCGAGATATTCGCATTTAAAGTTTGGACATGGATTTTTGCCCATAACTTGTTGTAGAGTTGGTCTTATTCAAAGATAGGCACACCAATGGAAAGGGAATGATTCCTAGATCACAATCCTGAAATTTCAGCCATCTAGGTGGTCTAGATCAAGAAATATTGGAGTTCAAAAATTGTCCATTTGGTGCCGACTTTGATACCTTTTAGATGCGTTTTAAGCGAGATATTCGCATTTAAAGTTTGGACATGGATTTTTGCCCATAACTTGTTGTAGAGTTGGTCTTATTCAAAGATAGGCACACCAATGGAAAGGGAATGATTCCTAGATCACAATCCTGAAATTTCAGCCATCTAGGTGGTCTAGATCAAGAAATATTGGAGTTCAAAAATTGTCCATTAGGTGCCGACTTTGATACCTTTTAGATGCGTTTTAAGCGAGATATTCGCATTTAAAGTTTGGACATGGATTTTTGCCCATAACTTGTTGTAGAGTTGGTCTTATTCAAAGATAGGCACACCAATGGAAAGGGAATGATTCCTAGATCACAATCCTGAAATTTCAGCCATCTAGGTGGTCTAGATCAAGAAATATTGGAGTTCAAAAATTGTCCATTAGGTGCCGACTTTGATACCTTTTAGATGCGTTTTAAGCGAGATATTCGCATTTAAAGTTTGGACATGGATTTTTGCCCATAACTTGTTGTAGAGTTGGTCTTATTCAAAGATAGGCACACCAATGGAAAGGGAATGATTCCTAGATCACAATCCTGAAATTTCAGCCATCTAGGTGGTCTAGATCAAGAAATATTGGAGTTCAAAAATTGTCCATTAGGTGCCGACTTTGATACCTTTTAGATGCGTTTTAAGCGAGATATTCGCATTTAAAGTTTGGACATGGATTTTTGCCCATAACTTGTTGTAGAGTTGGTCTTATTCAAAGATAGGCACACCAATGGAAAGGAATGATTCCTAGATCACAATCCTGAAATTTCAGCCATCTAGGTGGTCTAGATCAAGAAATATTGGAGTTCAAAAATTGTCCATTAGGTGCCGACTTTGATACCTTTTAGATGCGTTTTAAGCGAGATATTCGCATTTAAAGTTTGGACATGGATTTTTGCCCATAACTTGTTGTAGAGTTGGTCTTATTCAAAGATAGGCACACCAATGGAAAGGGAATGATTCCTAGATCACAATCCTGAAATTTCAGCCATCTAGGTGGTCTAGATCAAGAAATATTGGAGTTCAAAAATTGTCCATTAGGTGCCGACTTTGATACCTTTTAGATGCGTTTTAAGCGAGATATTCGCATTTAAAGTTTGGACATGGATTTTTGCCCATAACTTGGTCTTATTCAAAGATAGGCACACCAATGCAAAGGGAATGATTCCTAGATCACAATCCTGAAATTTCAGCCATCTAGGTGGTCTAGATCAAGAAATATTGGAGTTCAAAAATTGTGAATTAGGTGCCGACTTTGATACCTTTTAGATGCGTTTTAAGCGAGATATTCGCATTTAAAGTTTGGACATGGATTTTTGCCCATAACTTGTTGTAGAGTTGGTCTTATTCAAAGATAGGCACACCAATGGAAAGGGAATGATTTCTAGATCACAATCCTGAAATTTCAGCCATCTAGGTGGTCTAGATCAAGAAATATTGGAGTTCAAAAATTGTCCATTAGGTGCCGACTTTGATACCTTTTAGATGCGTTTTAAGCGAGATATTCGCATTTAAAGTTCGGACATGGATTTTTGCCCATAACTTGTTGTAGAGTTGGTCTTATTCAAAGATAGGCACACCAATGGAAAGGGAATGATTCCTAGATCACAATCCTGAAATTTCAGCCATCTAGGTGGTCTAGATCAAGAAATATTGGAGTTCAAAAATTGTCCATTAGGTGCCGACTTTGATACCTTTTAGATGCGTTTTAAGCGAGATATTCGCATTTAAAGTTTGGACATGGATTTTTGCCCATAACTTGTTGTAGAGTTGGTCTTATTCAAAGATAGGCACACCAATGGAAAGGGAATGATTCCTAGATCACAATCCTGAAATTTCAGCCATCTAGGTGGTCTAGATCAAGAAATATTGGAGTTCAAAAATTGTCCATTAGGTGCCGACTTTGATACCTTTTAGATGCGTTTTAAGCGAGATATTCGCATTTAAAGTTTGGACATGGATTTTTGCCCATAACTTGTTGTAGAGTTGGTCTTATTCAAAGATAGGCACACCAATGGAAAGGGAATGATTCCTAGATCACAATCCTGAAATTTCAGCCATCTAGGTGGTCTAGATCAAGAAATATTGGAGTTCAAAAATTGTCCATTAGGTGCCGACTTTGATACCTTTTAGATGCGTTTTAAGCGAGATATTCGCATTTAAAGTTTGGACATGGATTTTTGCCCATAACTTGTTGTAGAGTTGGTCTTCTTCAAAGATAGGCACACCAATGGAAAGGGAATGATTCCTAGATCACAATCCTGAAATTGCAGCCATCTAGGTGGTCTAGATCAAAAAATATTGGAGTTCAAAAATTGTCCATTAGGTGCCGACTTTGATACCTTTTAGATGCGTTTTAAGCGAGATATTCGCATTTAAAGTTTGGACATGGATTTTTGCCCATAACTTGTTGTAGAGTTGGTCTTATTCAAAGATAGGCACACCAATGGAAAGGGAATGATTCCTAGATCACAATCCTGAAATTTCAGCCATCTAGGTGGTCTAGATCAAGAAATATTGGAGTTCAAAAATTGTCCATTAGGTGCCGACTTTGATACCTTTTAGATGCGTTTTAAGCGAGATATTCGCATTTAAAGTTTGGACATGGATTTTTGCCCATAACTTGTTGTAGAGTTGGTCTTATTCAAAGATAGGCACACCAATGGAAAGGGAATGATTCCTAGATCACAATCCTGAAATTTCAGCCATCTAGGTGGTCTAGATCAAGAAATATTGGAGTTCAAAAATTGTCCATTAGGTGCCGACTTTGATACCTTTTAGATGCGTTTTAAGCGAGATATTTGCATTTAAAGTTTGGACATGGATTTTTGCCCATAACTTGTTGTAGAGTTGGTCTTATTCAAAGATAGGCACACCAATGGAAAGGGAATGATTCCTAGATCACAATCCTGAAATTTCAGCCATCTAGGTGGTCTAGATCAAAAAATATTGGAGTTCAAAAATTGTCCATTAGGTGCCGACTTTGATACCTTTTAGATGCGTTTTAAGCGAGATATTCGCATTTAAAGTTTGGACATGGATTTTTGCCCATAACTTGTTGTAGAGTTGGTCTTATTCAAAGATAGGCACACCAATGGAAATTGAATGATTCCTAGATCACAATCCTGAAATTTCAGCCATCTAGGTGGTCTAGATCAAGAAATATTGGAGTTCAAAAATTGTCCATTAGGTGCCGACTTTGATACCTTTTAGATGCGTTTTAAGCGAGATATTTGCATTTAAAGTTTGGACATGGATTTTTGCCCATAACTTGTTGTAGAGTTGGTCTTATTCAAAGATAGGCACACCAATGGAAAGGGAATGATTCCTAGATCACAATCCTGAAATTTCAGCCATCTAGGTGGTCTAGATCAAGAAATATTGGAGTTCAAAAATTGTCCATTAGGTGCCGACTTTGATACCTTTTAGATGCGTTTTAAGCGAGATATTCGCATTTAAAGTTTGGACATGGATTTTTGCCCATAACTTGTTGTAGAGTTGGTCTTATTCAAAGATAGGCACACCAATGGAAAGGGAATGATTCCTAGATCACAATCCTGAAATTTCAGCCATCTAGGTGGTCTACATCAAGATATATTGGAGTTCAAAAATTGTCCATTAGGTGCCGACTTTGATACCTTTTAGATGCGTTTTAAGCGAGATATTCGCATTTAAAGTTTGGACATGGATTTTTGCCCATAACTTGTTGTAGAGTTGGTCTTATTCAAAGATAGGCACACCAATGGAAAGGGAATGATTCCTAGATCACAATCCTGAAATTTCAGCCATCTAGGTGGTCTAGATCAAAAAATATTGGAGTTCAAAAATTGTCCATTAGGTGCCGACTTTGATACCTTTTAGATGCGTTTTAAGCGAGATATTCGCATTTAAAGTTTGGACATGGATTTTTGCCCATAACTTGTTGTAGAGTTGGTCTTATTCAAAGATAGGCACACCAATGGAAATTGAATGATTCCTAGATCACAATCCTGAAATTTCAGCCATCTAGGTGGTCTAGATCAAGAAATATTGGAGTTCAAAAATTGTCCATTAGGTGCCGACTTTGATACCTTTTAGATGCGTTTTAAGCGAGATATTCGCATTTAAAGTTTGGACATGGATTTTTGCCCATAACTTGTTGTAGAGTTGGTCTTATTCAAAGATAGGCACACCAATGGAAAGGGAATGATTCCTAGATCACAATCCTGAAATTTCAGCCATCTAGGTGGTCTAGATCAAGAAATATTGGAGTTCAAAAATTGTCCATTAGGTGCCGACTTTGATACCTTTTAGATGCGTTTTAAGCGAGATATTCGCATTTAAAGTTTGGACATGGATTTTTGTCCATAACTTGTTGTAGAGTTGGTCTTATTCAAAGATAGGCACACCAATGGAAAGGGAATGATTCCTAGATCACAATCCTGAAATTTCAGCCATCTAGGTGGTCTAGATCAAGAAATATTGGAGTTCAAAAATTGTCCATTAGGTGCCGACTTTGATACCTTTTAGATGCGTTTTAAGCGAGATATTCGCATTTAAAGTTTGAACATGGATTTTTGCCCATAACTTGTTGTAGAGTTGGTCTTATTCAAAGATAGGCACACCAATGGAAAGGGAATGATTCCTAGATCACAATCCTGAAATTTCAGCCATCTAGGTGGTCTAGATCAAGAAATATTGGAGTTCAAAAATTGTGAATTAGGTGCCGACTTTGATACCTTTTAGATGCGTTTTAAGCGAGATATTCGCATTTAAAGTTTGGACATGGATTTTTGCCCATAACTTGTTGTAGAGTTGGTCTTATTCAAAGATAGGCACACCAATGGAAAGGGAATGATTCCTAGATCACAATCCTGAAATTTCAGCCATCTAGGTGGTCTAGATCAAGAAATATTGGAGTTCAAAAATTGTCCATTAGGTGCCGACTTTGATACCTTTTAGATGCGAGATATTCGCATTTAAAGTTTGGACATGGATTTTTGCCCATAACTTGTTGTAGAGTTGGTCTTATTCAAAGATAGGCACACCAATGGAAAGGGAATGATTCCTAGATCACAATCCTGAAATTTCAGCCATCTAGGTGGTCTAGATCAAGAAATATTGGAGTTCAAAAATTGTCCATTAGGTGCCGACTTTGATACCTTTTAGATGCGTTTTAAGCGAGATATTCGCATTTAAAGTTTGGACATGGATTTTTGCCCATAACTTGTTGTAGAGTTGGTCTTTTTCAAAGATAGGCACACCAATGGAAAGGGAATGATTCCTAGATCACAATCCTGAAATTTTAGCCATCTAGGTGGTCTAGATCAAGAAATATTGGAGTTCAAAAATTGTCCATTAGGTGCCGACTTTGATACCTTTTAGATGCGTTTTAAGCGAGATATTCGCATTTAAAGTTTGGACATGGATTTTTGCCCATAACTTGTTGTAGAGTTGGTCTTATTCAAAGATAGGCACACCAATGGAAAGGGAATGATTCCTAGATCACAATCCTGAAATTTCAGCCATCTAGGTGGTCTAGATCAAGAAATATTGGAGTTCAAAAATTGTCCATTAGGTGCCGACTTTGATACCTTTTAGATGCGTTTTAAGCGAGATATTCGCATTTAAAGTTTGGACATGGATTTTTGCCCATAACTTGTTGTAGAGTTGGTCTTATTCAAAGATAGGCACACCAATGGAAAGGGAATGATTCCTAGATCACAATCCTGAAATTTCAGCCATCTAGGTGGTCTAGATCAAGAAATATTGGAGTTCAAAAATTGTCCATTAGGTGCCGACTTTGATACCTTTTAGATGCGTTTTAAGCGAGATATTCGCATTTAAAGTTTGGACATGGATTTTTGCCCATAACTTGTTGTAGAGTTGGTCTTATTCAAAGATAGGCACACCAATGGAAAGGGAATGATTCCTAGATCACAATCCTGAAATTTCAGCCATCTAGGTGGTCTAGATCAAGAAATATTGGAGTTCAAAAATTGTCCATTAGGTGCCGACTTTGATACCTTTTAGATGCGTTTTAAGCGAGATATTCGCATTTAAAGTTTGGACATGGATTTTTGCCCATAACTTGTTGTAGAGTTGGTCTTATTCAAAGATAGGCACACCAATGGAAAGGGAATGATTCCTAGATCACAATCCTGAAATTTCAGCCATCTAGGTAGTCTAGATCAAGAAATATTGGAGTTCAAAAATTGTCCATTAGGTGCCGACTTTGATACCTTTTAGATGCGTTTTAAGCGAGATATTTGCATTTAAAGTTTGGACATGGATTTTTGCCCATAACTTGTTGTAGAGTTGGTCTTATTCAAAGATAGGCACACCAATGGAAAGGGAATGATTCCTAGATCACAATCCTGAAATTTCAGCCATCTAGGTGGTCTAGATCAAGAAATATTGGAGTTCAAAAATTGTCCATTAGGTGCCGACTTTGATACCTTTTAGATGCGTTTTAAGCGAGATATTCGCATTTAAAGTTTGGACATGGATTTTTGCCCATAACTTGTTGTAGAGTTGGTCTTATTCAAAGATAGGCACACCAATGGAAAGGGAATGATTCCTAGATCACAATCCTGAAATTTCAGCCATCTAGGTGGTCTAGATCAAGAAATATTGGAGTTCAAAAATTGTCCATTAGGTGCCGACTTTGATACCTTTTAGATGCGAGATATTCGCATTTAAAGTTTGGACATGGATTTTTGCCCATAACTTGTTGTAGAGTTGGTCTTATTCAAAGATAGGCACACCAATGGAAAGGGAATGATTCCTAGATCACAATCCTGAAATTTCAGCCATCTAGGTGGTCTAGATCAAGAAATATTGGAGTTCAAAAATTGTCCATTAGGTGCCGACTTTGATACCTTTTAGATGCGTTTTAAGCGAGATATTCGCATTTAAAGTTTGGACATGGATTTTTGCCCATAACTTGTTGTAGAGTTGGTCTTATTCAAAGATAGGCACACCAATGGAAAGGGAATGATTCCTAGATCACAATCCTGAAATTTCAGCCATCTAGGTGGTCTAGATCAAGAAATATTGGAGTTCAAAAATTGTCCATTAGGTGCCGACTTTGATACCTTTTAGATGCGAGATTTTCGCATTTAAAGTTTGGACATGGATTTTTGCCCATAACTTGTTGTAGAGTTGGTCTTATTCAAAGATAGGCACACCAATGGAAAGGGAATGATTCCTAGATCACAATCCTGAAATTTCAGCCATCTAGGTGGTCTAGATCAAGAAATAATGGAGTTCAAAAATTGTCCATTAGGTGCCGACTTTGATACCTTTTAGATGCGTTTTAAGCGAGATATTCGCATTTAAAGTTTGGACATGGATTTTTGCCCATAACTTGTTGTAGAGTTGGTCTTATTCAAAGATAGGCACACCAATGGAAAGGGAATGATTCCTAGATCACAATCCTGAAATTTCAGCCATCTAGGTGGTCTAGATCAAGAAATATTGAAGTTCAAAAATTGTCCATTAGGTGCCGACTTTGATACCTTTTAGATGCGTTTTAAGCGAGATATTCGCATTTAAAGTTTGGACATGGATTTTTGCCCATAACTTGTTGTAGAGTTGGTCTTATTCAAAGATAGGCACACCAATGGAAAGGGAATGATTCCTAGATCACAATCCTGAAATTTCAGCCATCTAGGTGGTCTAGATCAAGAAATATTGGAGTTCAAAAATTGTCCATTAGGTGCCGACTTTGATACCTTTTAGATGCGTTTTAAGCGAGATATTCGCATTTAAAGTTTGGACATGGATTTTTGCCCATAACTTGTTGTAGAGTTGGTCTTATTCAAAGATAGGCACACCAATGGAAAGGGAATGATTCCTAGATCACAATCCTGAAATTTCAGCCATCTAGGTGGTCTAGATCAAGAAATATTGGAGTTCAAAAATTGTCCATTAGGTGCCGACTTTGATACCTTTTAGATGCGTTTTAAGCGAGATATTCGCATTTAAAGTTTGGACATGGATTTTTGCCCATAACTTGTTGTAGAGTTGGTCTTATTCAAAGATAGGCACACCAATGGAAAGGGAATGATTCCTAGATCACAATCCTGAAATTTCAGCCATCTAGGTGGTCTAGATCAAGAAATATTGGAGTTCAAAAATTGTCCATTAGGTGCCGACTTTGATACCTTTTAGATGCGTTTTAAGCGAGATATTCGCATTTAAAGTTTGGACATGGATTTTTGCCCATAACTTGTTGTAGAGTTGGTCTTATTCAAAGATAGGCACACCAATGGAAAGGGAATGATTCCTAGATCACAATCCTGAAATTTCAGCCATCTAGGTGGTCTAGATCAAGAAATATTGGAGTTCAAAAATTGTCCATTAGGTGCCGACTTTGATACCTTTTAGATGCGTTTTAAGCGAGATATTTGCATTTAAAGTTTGGACATGGATTTTTGCCCATAACTTGTTGTAGAGTTGGTCTTATTCAAAGATAGGCACACCAATGGAAAGGGAATGATTCCTAGATCACAATCCTGAAATTTCAGCCATCTAGGTGGTCTAGATCAAGAAATATTGGAGTTCAAAAATTGTCCATTAGGTGCCGACTTTGATACCTTTTAGATGCGTTTTAAGCGAGATATTCGCATTTAAAGTTTGGACATGGATTTTTGCCCATAACTTGTTGTAGAGTTGGTCTTATTCAAAGATAGGCACACCAATGGAAAGGGAATGATTCCTAGATCACAATCCTGAAATTTCAGCCATCTAGGTGGTCTAGATCAAGAAATATTGGAGTTCAAAAATTGTCCATTAGGTGCCGACTTTGATACCTTTTAGATGCGTTTTAAGCGAGATATTCGCATTTAAAGTTTGGACATGGATTTTTGCCCATAACTTGTTGTAGAGTTGGTCTTATTCAAAGATAGGCACACCAATGGAAAGGGAATGAGATTCCTAGATCACAATCCTGACATTTCAGCCATCTAGGTGGTCTAAATCAAGAAATATTAGAGTTCAAAAATTGTCCATTAGGTGCCGACTTTGATACCTTTTAGATGCGTTTTAAGCGAGATATTCGCATTTAAAGTTTGGACATGGATTTTTGCCCATAACTTGTTGTAGAGTTGGTCTTATTCAAAGATAGGCACACCAATGGAAAGGGAATGATTCCTAGATCACAATCCTGAAATTTCAGCCATCTAGGTGGTCTAGATCAAGAAATATTGGAGTTCAAAAATTGTGAATTAGGTGCCGACTTTGATACCTTTTAGATGCGTTTTAAGCGAGATATTCGCATTTAAAGTTTGGACATGGATTTTTGCCCATAACTTGTTGTAGAGTTGGTCTTATTCAAAGATAGGCACACCAATGGAAAGGGAATGATTCCTAGATCACAATCCTGAAATTTCAGCCATATAGGTGGTCTAGATCAAGAAATATTGGAGTTCAAAAATTGTCCATTAGGTGCCGACTTTGATACCTTTTAGATGCGAGATATTCGCATTTAAAGTTTGGACATGGATTTTTGCCCATAACTTGTTGTAGAGTTGGTCTTATTCAAAGATAGGCACACCAATGGAAAGGGAATGATTCCTAGATCACAATCCTGAAATTTCAGCCATCTAGGTGGTCTAGATCAAGAAATAATGGAGTTCAAAAATTGTCCATTAGGTGCCGACTTTGATACCTTTTAGATGCGTTTTAAGCGAGATATTCGCATTTAAAGTTTGGACATGGATTTTTGCCCATAACTTGTTGTAGAGTTGGTCTTATTCAAAGATAGGCACACCAATGGAAAGGGAATGATTCCTAGATCACAATCCTGAAATTTCAGCCATCTAGGTGGTCTAGATCAAGAAATATTGGAGTTCAAAAATTGTCCATTAGGTGCCGACTTTGATACCTTTTAGATGCGTTTTAAGCGAGATATTCGCATTTAAAGTTTGGACATGGATTTTTGCTCATAACTTGTTGTAGAGTTGGTCTTATTCAAAGATAGGCACACCAATGGAAAGGGAATGATTCCTAGATCACAATCCTGAAATTTCAGCCATCTAGGTGGTCTAGATCAAGAAATATTGGAGTTCAAAAATTGTCCATTAGGTGCTGACTTTGATACCTTTTAGATGCGTTTTAAGCGAGATATTCGCATTTAAAGTTCGGACATGAATTTTTGCCCATAACTTGTTGTAGAAATGGTCTTATTCAAAGATAGGCACACCAATGGAAAGGGAATGATTCCTAGATCACAATCCTGAAATTTCAGCCATCTAGGTGGTCTAGATCAAGAAATATTGGAGTTCAAAAATTGTCCATTAGGTGCCGACTTTGATACCTTTTAGATGCGTTTTAAGCGAGATATTCGCATTTAAAGTTTGGACATGGATTTTTGCCCATAACTTGTTGTAGAGTTGGTCTTATTCAAAGATAGGCACACCAATGGAAAGGGAATGATTCCTAGATCACAATCCTGAAATTTCAGCCATCTAGGTGGTCTAGATCAAGAAATATTGGAGTTCAAAAATTGTCCATTAGGTGCCGACTTTGATACCTTTTAGATGCGTTTTAAGCGAGGTATTCGCATTTAAAGTTCGGACATGAATTTTTGCCCATAACTTGTTGTAGAAATGGTCTTTTCAAAGATAGGCACACCAATGGAAAGGGAATGATTCCTAGATCACAATCCTGAAATTTCAGCCATCTAGGTGGTCTAGATCAAGAAATATTGGAGTTCAAAAATTGTCCATTAGGTGCCGACTTTGATACCTTTTAGATGCGTTTTAAGCGAGATATTCGCATTTAAAGTTTGGACATGGATTTTTGCCCATAACTTGTTGTAGAGTTGGTCTTATTCAAAGATAGGCACAGCAATGGAAAGGGAATGATTCCTAGATCACAATCCTGAAATTTCAGCCATCTAGGTGGTCTAGATCAAGAAATATTGGAGTTCAAAAATTGTCCATTAGGTGCCGACTTTGATACCTTTTAGATGCGTTTTAAGCGAGATATTCGCATTTAAAGTTTGGACATGGATTTTTGCCCATTACTTGTTGTAGAGTTGGTCTTATTCAAAGATAGGCACACCAATGGAAAGTGAATGATTCCTAGATCACAATCCTGAAATTTCAGCCATCTAGGTGGTCTAGATCAAGAAATATTGGAGTTCAAAAATTGTCCATTAGGTGTTTGATACCTTTTAGATGCGTTTTAAGCGAGATATTCGCATTTAAAGTTCGGACATGAATTTTTGCCCATAACTTGTTGTAGAAATGGTCTTATTCAAAGATAGGCACACCAATGGAAAGGGAATGATTCCTAGATCACAATCCTGAAATTTCAGCCATCTAGGTGGTCTAGATCAAGAAATATTGGAGTTCAAAAATTGTCCATTAGGTGCCGACTTTGATACCTTTTAGATGCGTTTTAAGCGAGATATTCGCATTTAAAGTTTGGACATGGATTTTTGCCCATAACTTGTTGTAGAGTTGGTCTTATTCAAAGATAGGCACACCAATGGAAAGGGAATGATTCCTAGATCACAATCCTGAAATTTCAGCCATCTAGGTGGTCTAGATCAAGAAATATTGGAGTTCAAAAATTGTCCATTAGGTGCCGACTTTGATACCTTTTAGATGCGTTTTAAGCGAGATATTCGCATTTAAAGTTTGGACATGGATTTTTGCCCATAACTTGTTGTAGAGTTGGTCTTATTCAAAGATAGGCACACCAATGGAAAGGGAATGATTCCTAGATCACAATCCTGAAATTTCAGCCATCTAGGTGGTCTAGATCAAGAAATATTGGAGTTCAAAAATTGTCCATTAGGTGCCGACTTTGATACCTTTTAGATGCGTTTTAAGCGAGATATTCGCATTTAAAGTTTGGACATGGATTTTTGCCCATAACTTGTTGTAGAGTTGGTCTTATTCAAAGATAGGCACACCAATGGAAAGGGAATGATTCCTAGATCACAATCCTGAAATTTCAGCCATCTAGGTGGTCTAGATCAAGAAATATTGGAGTTCAAAAACTGTCCATTAGGTGCCGACTTTGATACCTTTTAGATGCGTTTTAAGCGAGATATTCGCATTTAAGGTTTGGACATGGATTTTTGCCCATAACTTGTTGTAGAGTTGGTCTTATTCAAAGATAGGCACACCAATGGAAAGGGAATGATTCCTAAATCACAATCCTGAAATTTCAGCCATCTAGGTGGTCTAGATCAAGAAATATTGGAGTTCAAAAATTGTCCATTAGGTGCCGACTTTGATACCTTTTAGATGCGTTTTAAGCGAGATATTCGCATTTAAAGTTTGGACATGGATTTTTGCCCATAACTTGTTGTAGAGTTGGTGTTATTCAAAGATAGGCACACCAATGGAAAGGGAATGATTCCTAGATCACAATCCTGAAATTTCAGCCATCTAGGTGGTCTAGATCAAGAAATATTGGAGTTCAAAAATTGTCCATTAGGTGCCGACTTTGATACCTTTTAGATGCGTTTTAAGCGAGATATTCGCATTTAAAGTTTGGACATGGATTTTTGCCCATAACTTGTTGTAGAGTTGGTCTTATTCAAAGATAGGCACACCAATGGAAAGGGAATGATTCCTAGATCACAATCCTGAAATTTCAGCCATCTAGGTGGTCTAGATCAAGAAATATTGGAGTTCAAAAATTGTCCATTAGGTGCCGACTTTGATACCTTTTAGATGCGTTTTAAGCGAGATATTCGCATTTAAAGTTTGGACATGGATTTTTGCCCATAACTTGTTGTAGAGTTGGTCTTATTCAAAGATAGGCACACCAATGGAAAGGGAATGATTCCTAGATCACAATCCTGAAATTTCAGCCATCTAGGTGGTCTAGATCAAGAAATATTGGAGTTCAAAAATTGTCCATTAGGTGCCGACTTTGATACCTTTTAGATGCGTTTTAAGCGAGATATTCGCATTTAAAGTTTGGACATGGATTTTTGCCCATAACTTGTTGTAGAGTTGGTCTTATTCAAAGATAGGCACACCAATGGAAAGGGAATGATTCCTAGATCACAATCCTGAAATTTCAGCCATCTAGGTGGTCTAGATCAAGAAATATTGGAGTTCAAAAACTGTCCATTAGGTGCTGACTTTGATACCTTTTAGATGCGTTTTAAGCGAGATATTCGCATTTAAAGTTTGGACATGGATTTTTGCCCATAACTTGTTGTAGAGTTGGTCTTATTCAAAGATAGGCACACCAATGGAAAGGGAATGATTCCTAAATCACAATCCTGAAATTTCAGCCATCTAGGTGGTCTAGATCAAGAAATATTGGAGTTCAAAAATTGTCCATTAGGTGCCGACTTTGATACCTTTTAGATGCGTTTTAAGCGAGATATTCGCATTTAAAGTTTGGACATGGATTTTTGCCCATAACTTGTTGTAGAGTTGGTCTTATTCAAAGATAGGCACACCAATGGAAAGGGAATGATTCCTAAGATCACAATCCTGAAATTTCAGCCATCTAGGTGGTCTAGATCAAGAAATATTGGAGTTCAAAAATTGTCCATTAGGTGCCGACTTTGATACCTTTTAGATGCGTTTTAAGCGAGATATTCGCATTTAAAGTTTGGACATGGATTTTTGCCCATAACTTGTTGTAGAGTTGGTCTTATTCAAAGATAGGCACACCAATGGAAAGGGAATGATTCCTAGATAACAATCCTGAAATTTTAGCCATCTAGGTGGTCTAGATCAAGAAATATTGGAGTTCAAAAATTGTCCATTAGGTGCCGACTTTGATACCTTTTAGATGCGTTTTAAGCGAGATATTCGCATTTAAAGTTTGGACATGGATTTTTGCCCATAACTTGTTGTAGAGTTGGTCTTATTCAAAGATAGGCACACCAATGGAAAGGGAATGATTCCTAGATCACAATCCTGAAATTTCAGCCATCTAGGTGGTCTAGATCAAGAAATATTGGAGTTTAAAAATTGTCCATTAGGTGCCGACTTTGATACCTTTTAGATGCGTTTTAAGCGAGATATTCGCATTTAAAGTTTGGACATGGATTTTTGCCCATAACTTGTTGTAGAGTTGGTCTTATTCAAAGATAGGCACACCAATGGAAAGGGAATGATTCCTAAATCACAATCCTGAAATTTCAGCCATCTAGGTGGTCTAGATCAAGAAATATTGGAGTTCAAAAACTGTCCATTAGGTGCCGACTTTGATACCTTTTAGATGCGTTTTAAGCGTGATATTCGCATTTAAAGTTTGGACATGGATTTTTGCCCATAACTTGTTGTAGAGTTGGTCTTATTCAAAGATAGGCACACCAATGGAAAGGGAATGATTCCTAGATCACAATCCTGAAATTTCAGCCATCTAGGTAGTCTAGATCAAGAAATATTGGAGTTCAAAAACTGTCCATTAGGTGCCGACTTTGATACCTTTTAGATGCGTTTTAAGCGAGATATTCGCATTTAAATTTTGGACATGGATTTTTGCCCATAACTTGTTGTAGAGTTGGTCTTATTCAAAGATAGGCACACCAATGGAAAGGGAATGATTCCTAGATAACAATCCTGAAATTTTAGCCATCTAGGTGGTCTAGATCAAGAAATATTGGAGTTCAAAAATTGTCCATTAGGTGCCGACTTTGATACCTTTTAGATGCGTTTTAAGCGAGATATTCGCATTTAAAGTTTGGACATGGATTTTTGCCCATAACTTGTTGTAGAGTTGGTCTTATTCAAAGATAGGCACACCAATGGAAAGGGAATGATTCCTAGATCACAATCCTGAAATTTCAGCCATCTAGGTGGTCTAGATCAAGAAATATTGGAGTTTAAAAATTGTCCATGAGGTGCCGACTTTGATACCTTTTAGATGCGTTTTAAGCGAGATATTCGCATTTAAAGTTTGGACATGGATTTTTGCCCATAACTTGTTGTAGAGTTGGTCTTATTCAAAGATAGGCACACCAATGGAAAGGGAATGATTCCTAAATCACAATCCTGAAATTTCAGCCATCTAGGTGGTCTAGATCAAGAAATATTGGAGTTCAAAAACTGTCCATTAGGTGCCGACTTTGATACCTTTTAGATGCGTTTTAAGCGAGATATTCGCATTTAAAGTTTGGACATGGATTTTTGCCCATAACTTGTTGTAGAGTTGGTCTTATTCAAAGATAGGCACACCAATGGAAAGGGAATGATTCCTAGATCACAATCCTGAAATTTCAGCCATCTAGGTAGTCTAGATCAAGAAATATTGGAGTTCAAAAACTGTCCATTAGGTGCCGACTTTGATACCTTTTAGATGCGTTTTAAGCGAGATATTCGCATTTAAATTTTGGACATGGATTTTTGCCCATAACTTGTTGTAGAGTTGGTCTTATTCAAAGATAGGCACACCAATGGAAAGGGAATGATTCCTAGATCACAATCCTGAAATTTCAGCCATCTAGGTGGTCTAGATCAAGAAATATTGGAGTTCAAAAATTGTCCATTAGGTGCCGACTTTGATACCTTTTAGATGCGTTTTAAGCGAGATATTCGCATTTAAAGTTTGGACATGGATTTTTGCCCATAACTTGTTGTAGAGTTGGTCTTATTCAAAGATAGGCACACCAATGGAAAGGGAATGATTCCTAGATCACAATCCTGAAATTTCAGCCATCTAGGTGGTCTAGATCAAGAAATATTGGAGTTCAAAAATTGTCCATTAGGTGCCGACTTTGATACCTTTTAGATGCGTTTTAAGCGAGATATTCGCATTTAAAGTTTGGACATGGATTTTTGCCCATAACTTGTTGTAGAGTTGGTCTTATTCAAAGATAGGCACACCAATGGAAAGGGAATGATTCCTAAATCACAATCCTGAAATTTCAGCCATCTAGGTGGTCTAGATCAAGAAATATTGGAGTTCAAAAATTGTCCATTAGGTGCCGACTTTGATACCTTTTAGATGCGTTTTAAGCGCGATATTCGCATTTAAAGTTTGGACATGGATTTTTGCCCATAACTTGTTGTAGAGTTGGTCTTATTCAAAGATAGGCACACCAATGGAAAGGGAATGATTCCTAGATCACAATCCTGAAATTTCAGCCATCTAGGTGGTCTAGATCAAGAAATATTGGAGTTCAAAAATTGTCCATTAGGTGCCGACTTTGATACCTTTTAGATGCGTTTTAAGCGAGATATTCGCATTTAAAGTTTGGACATGGATTTTTGCCCATAACTTGTTGTAGAGTTGGTCTTATTCAAAGATAGGCACACCAATGGAAAGGGAATGATTCCTAGATCATAATCCTGAAATTTCAGCCATCTAGGTGGTCTAGATCAAGAAATATTGGAGTTCAAAAATTGTCCATTAGGTGCCGACTTTGATACCTTTTAGATGCGTTTTAAGCGAGATATTCGCATTTAAAGTTTGGACATGGATTTTTGCCCATAACTTGTTGTAGAGTTGGTCTTATTCAAAGATAGGCACACCAATGGAAAGGGAATGATTCCTAGATCACAATCCTGAAATTTCAGCCATCTAGGTGGTCTAGATCAAGAAATATTGGAGTTCAAAAATTGTCCATTAGGTGCCGACTTTGATACCTTTTAGATGCGTTTTAAGCGAGATATTCGCATTTAAAGTTTGGACATGGATTTTTGCCCATAACTTGTTGTAGAGTTGGTCTTATTCAAAGATAGGCACACCAATGGAAAGGGAATGATTCCTAGATCACAATCCTGAAATTTCAGCCATCTAGGTGGTCTAGATCAAGAAATATTGGAGTTTAAAAATTGTCCATTAGGTGCCGACTTTGATACCTTTTAGATGCGTTTTAAGCGAGATATTCGCATTTAAAGTTTGGACATGGATTTTTGCCCATAACTTGTTGTAGAGTTGGTCTTATTCAAAGATAGGCACACCAATGGAAAGGGAATGATTCCTAGATCACAATCCTGAAATTTCAGCCATCTAGGTGGTCTAGATCAAGAAATATTGGAGTTCAAAAATTGTCCATTAGGTGCCGACTTTGATACCTTTTAGATGCGTTTTAAGCGAGATATTCGCATTTAAAGTTTGGACATGGATTTTTGCCCATAACTTGTTGTAGAGTTGGTCTTATTCAAAGATAGGCACACCAATGGAAAGGGAATGATTCCTAGATCACAATCCTGAAATTTCAGCCATCTAGGTGGTCTAGATCAAGAAATATTGGAGTTCAAAAATTGTCCATTAGGTGCCGTCTTTGATACCTTTTAGATGCGTTTTAAGCGAGATATTCGCATTTAAAGTTTGGACATGGATTTTTGCCCATAACTTGTTGTAGAGTTGGTCTTATTCAAAGATAGGCACACCAATGGAAAGGGAATGATTCCTAGATCACAATCCTGAAATTTCAGCCATCTAGGTGGTCTAGATCAAGAAATATTGGAGTTCAAAAATTGTCCATTAGGTGCCGACTTTGATACCTTTTAGATGCGTTTTAAGCGAGATATTCGCATTTAAAGTTTGGACATGGATTTTTGCCCATAACTTGTTGTAGAGTTGGTCTTATTCAAAGATAGGCACACCAATGGAAAGGGAATGATTCCTAGATCACAATCCTGAAATTTCAGCCATCTAGGTGGTCTAGATCAAGAAATATTGGAGTTCAAAAATTGTCCATTAGGTGCCGACTTTGATACCTTTTAGATGCGTTTTAAGCGAGATATTCGCATTTAAAGTTTGGACATGGATTTTTGCCCATAACTTGTTGTAGAGTTGGTCTTATTCAAAGATAGGCACACCAATGGAAAGGGAATGATTCCTAGATCACAATCCTGAAATTTCAGCCATCTAGGTGGTCTAGATCAAGAAATATTGGAGTTCAAAAATTGTCCATTAGGTGCCGACTTTGATACCTTTTAGATGCGTTTTAAGCCAGATATTCGCATTTAAAGTTTGGACATGGATTTTTGCCCATAACTTGTTGTAGAGTTGGTCTTATTCAAAGATAGGCACACCAATGGAAAGGGAATGATTCCTAAATCACAATCCTGAAATTTCAGCCATCTAGGTGGTCTAGATCAAGAAATATTGGAGTTCAAAAATTGTCCATTAGGTGCCGACTTTGATACCTTTTAGATGCGTTTTAAGCGCGATATTCGCATTTAAAGTTTGGACATGGATTTTTGCCCATAACTTGTTGTAGAGTTGGTCTTATTCAAAGATAGGCACACCAATGGAAAGGGAATGATTCCTAGATCACAATCCTGAAATTTCAGCCATCTAGGTGGTCTAGATCAAGAAATATTGGAGTTCAAAAATTGTCCATTAGGTGCCGACTTTGATACCTTTTAGATGCGTTTTAAGCGAGATATTCGCATTTAAAGTTTGGACATGGATTTTTGCCCATAACTTGTTGTAGAGTTGGTCTTATTCAAAGATAGGCACACCAATGGAAAGGGAATGATTCCTAGATCATAATCCTGAAATTTCAGCCATCTAGGTGGTCTAGATCAAGAAATATTGGAGTTCAAAAATTGTCCATTAGGTGCCGACTTTGATACCTTTTAGATGCGTTTTAAGCGAGATATTCGCATTTAAAGTTTGGACATGGATTTTTGCCCATAACTTGTTGTAGAGTTGGTCTTATTCAAAGATAGGCACACCAATGGAAAGGGAATGATTCCTAGATCACAATCCTGAAATTTCAGCCATCTAGGTGGTCTAGATCAAGAAATATTGGAGTTCAAAAATTGTCCATTAGGTGCCGACTTTGATACCTTTTAGATGCGTTTTAAGCGAGATATTCGCATTTAAAGTTTGGACATGGATTTTTGCCCATAACTTGTTGTAGAGTTGGTCTTATTCAAAGATAGGCACACCAATGGAAAGGGAATGATTCCTAGATCACAATCCTGAAATTTCAGCCATCTAGGTGGTCTAGATCAAGAAATATTGGAGTTTAAAAATTGTCCATTAGGTGCCGACTTTGATACCTTTTAGATGCGTTTTAAGCGAGATATTCGCATTTAAAGTTTGGACATGGATTTTTGCCCATAACTTGTTGTAGAGTTGGTCTTATTCAAAGATAGGCACACCAATGGAAAGGGAATGATTCCTAGATCACAATCCTGAAATTTCAGCCATCTAGGTGGTCTAGATCAAGAAATATTGGAGTTTAAAAATTGTCCATTAGGTGCCGACTTTGATACCTTTTAGATGCGTTTTAAGCGAGATATTCGCATTTAAAGTTTGGACATGGATTTTTGCCCATAACTTGTTGTAGAGTTGGTCTTATTCAAAGATAGGCACACCAATGGAAAGGGAATGATTCCTAAATCACAATCCTGAAATTTCAGCCATCTAGGTGGTCTAGATCAAGAAATATTGGAGTTCAAAAACTGTCCATTAGGTGCCGACTTTGATACCTTTTAGATGCGTTCTAAGCGAGATATTCGCATTTAAAGTTTGGACATGAATTTTTGCCCATAACTTGTTGTAGAGTTGGTCTTATTCAAAGATAGGCACACCAATGGAAAGGGAATGATTCCTAGATCACAATCCTGAAATTTCAGCCATCTAGGTGGTCTAGATCAAGAAATATTGGAGTTCAAAAACTGTCCATTAGGTGCCGACTTTGATACCTTTTAGATGCGTTTTAAGCGAGATATTCGCATTTAAATTTTGGACATGGATTTTTGCCCATAACTTGTTGTAGAGTTGGTCTTATTCAAAGATAGGCACACCAATGGAAAGGGAATGATTCCTAGATCACAATCCTGAAATTTCAGCCATCTAGGTGGTCTAGATCAAGAAATATTGGAGTTCAAAAATTGTCCATTAGGTGCCGACTTTGATACCTTTTAGATGCGTTTTAAGCGAGATATTCGCATTTAAAGTTTGGACATGGATTTTTGCCCATAACTTGTTGTAGAGTTGGTCTTATTCAAAGATAGGCACACCAATGGAAAGGGAATGATTCCTAGATCACAATCCTGAAATTTCAGCCATCTAGGTGGTCTAGATCAAGAAATATTGGAGTTCAAAAATTGTCCATTAGGTGCCGTCTTTGATACCTTTTAGATGCGTTTTAAGCGAGATATTCGCATTTAAAGTTTGGACATGGATTTTTGCCCATAACTTGTTGTAGAGTTGGTCTTATTCAAAGATAGGCACACCAATGGAAAGGGAATGATTCCTAGATCACAATCCTGAAATTTCAGCCATCTAGGTGGTCTAGATCAAGAAATATTGGAGTTCAAAAATTGTCCATTAGGTGCCGACTTCGATACCTTTTAGATGCGTTTTAAGCGAGATATTCGCATTTAAAGTTTGGACATGGATTTTTGCCCATAACTTGTTGTAGAGTTGGTCTTATTCAAAGATAGGCACACCAATGGAAAGGGAATGATTCCTAGATCACAATCCTGAAATTTCAGCCATCTAGGTGGTCTAGATCAAGAAATATTGGAGTTCAAAAATTGTCCATTAGGTGCCGACTTTGATACCTTTTAGATGCGTTTTAAGCGAGATATTCGCATTTAAAGTTTGGACATGGATTTTTGCCCATAACTTGTTGTAGAGTTGGTCTTATTCAAAGATAGGCACACCAATGGAAAGGGAATGATTCCTAGATCACAATCCTGAAATTTCAGCCATCTAGGTGGTCTAGATCAAGAAATATTGGAGTTCAAAAATTGTCCATTAGGTGCCGTCTTTGATACCTTTTAGATGCGTTTTAAGCGAGATATTCGCATTTAAAGTTTGGACATGGATTTTTGCCCATAACTTGTTGTAGAGTTGGTCTTATTCAAAGATAGGCACACCAATGGAAAGGGAATGATTCCTAGATCATAATCCTGAAATTTCAGCCATCTAGGTGGTCTAGATCAAGAAATATTGGAGTTCAAAAATTGTCCATTAGGTGCCGACTTTGATACCTTTTAGATGCGTTTTAAGCGAGATATTCGCATTTAAAGTTTGGACATGGATTTTTGCCCATAACTTGTTGTAGAGTTGGTCTTATTCAAAGATAGGCACACCAATGGAAAGGGAATGATTCCTAGATCACAATCCTGAAATTTCAGCCATCTAGGTGGTCTAGATCAAGAAATATTGGAGTTCAAAAATTGTCCATTAGGTGCCGACTTTGATACCTTTTAGATGCGTTTTAAGCGAGATATTCGCATTTAAAGTTTGGACATGGATTTTTGCCCATAACTTGTTGTAGAGTTGGTCTTATTCAAAGATAGGCACACCAATGGAAAGGGAATGATTCCTAGATCACAATCCTGAAATTTCAGCCATCTAGGTGGTCTAGATCAAGAAATATTGGAGTTCAAAAATTGTCCATTAGGTGCCGACTTTGATACCTTTTAGATGCGTTTTAAGCGAGATATTCGCATTTAAAGTTTGGACATGGATTTTTGCCCATAACTTGTTGTAGAGTTGGTCTTATTCAAAGATAGGCACACCAATGGAAAGGGAATGATTCCTAGATCACAATCCTGAAATTTCAGCCATCTAGGTGGTCTAGATCAAGAAATATTGGAGTTCAAAAATTGTCCATTAGGTGCCGACTTTGATACCTTTTAGATGCGTTTTAAGCGAGATATTCGCATTTAAAGTTTGGACATGGATTTTTGCCCATAACTTGTTGTAGAGTTGGTCTTATTCAAAGATAGGCACACCAATGGAAAGGGAATGATTCCTAAATCACAATCCTGAAATTTCAGCCATCTAGGTGGTCTAGATCAAGAAATATTGGAGTTCAAAAATTGTCCATTAGGTGCCGACTTTGATACCTTTTAGATGCGTTTTAAGCGAGATATTCGCATTTAAAGTTTGGACATGGATTTTTGCCCATAACTTGTTGTAGAGTTGGTCTTATTCAAAGATAGGCACACCAATGGAAAGGGAATTTGTCCTAGATCACAATCCTGAAATTTCAGCCATCTAGGTGGTCTAGATCAAGAAATATTGGAGTTCAAAAATTGTCCATTAGGTGCCGACTTTGATACCTTTTAGATGCGTTTTAAGCGAGATATTCGCATTTAAAGTTTGGACATGGATTTTTGCCCATAACTTGTTGTAGAGTTGGTCTTATTCAAAGATAGGCACACCAATGGAAAGGGAATGATTCCTAGATCACAATCCTGAAATTTCAGCCATCTAGGTGGTCTAGATCAAGAAATATTGGAGTTCAAAATTGTCCATTAGGTGCCGTCTTTGATACCTTTTAGATGCGTTTTAAGCGAGATATTCGCATTTAAAGTTTGGACATGGATTTTTGCCCATAACTTGTTGTAGAGTTGGTCTTATTCAAAGATAGGCACACCAATGGAAAGGGAATGATTCCTAGATCATAATCCTGAAATTTCAGCCATCTAGGTGGTCTAGATCAAGAAATATTGGAGTTCAAAAATTGTCCATTAGGTGCTGACTTTGATACCTTTTAGATGCGTTTTAAGCGAGATATTCGCATTTAAAGTTTGGACATGGATTTTTGCCCATAACTTGTTGTAGAGTTGGTCTTATTCAAAGATAGGCACACCAATGGAAAGGGAATGATTCCTAGATCACAATCCTCAAATTTCAGCCATCTAGGTGGTCTAGATCAAGAAATATTGGAGTTCAAAAATTGTCCATTAGGTGCCGACTTTGATACCTTTTAGATGCGTTTTAAGCGAGATATTCGCATTTAAAGTTTGGACATGGATTTTTGCCCATAACTTGTTGTAGAGTTGGTCTTATTCAAAGATAGGCACACCAATGGAAAGGGAATGATTCCTAGATCACAATCCTGAAATTTCAGCCATCTAGGTGGTCTAGATCAAGAAATATTGGAGTTTAAAAATTGTCCATTAGGTGCCGACTTTGATACCTTTTAGATGCGTTTTAAGCGAGATATTCGCATTTAAGGTTTGGACATGGATTTTTGCCCATAACTTGTTGTAGAGTTGGTCTTATTCAAAGATAGGCACACCAATGGAAAGGGAATAATTCCTAAATCACAATCCTGAAATTTCAGCCATCTAGGTGGTCTAGATCAAGAAATATTGGAGTTCAAAAACTGTCCATTAGGTGCCGACTTTGATACCTTTTAGATGCGTTTTAAGCGAGATATTCGCATTTAAATTTTGGACATGGATTTTTGCCCATAACTTGTTGTAGAGTTGGTCTTATTCAAAGATAGGCACACCAATGGAAAGGGAATGATTCCTAGATCACAATCCTGAAATTTCAGCCATCTAGGTGGTCTAGATCAAGAAATATTGGAGTTCAAAAATTGTCCATTAGGTGCCGACTTTGATACCTTTTAGATGCGTTTTAAGCGAGATATTCGCATTTAAAGTTTGGACATGGATTTTTGCCCATAACTTGTTGTAGAGTTGGTCTTATTCAAAGATAGGCACACCAATGGAAAGGGAATGATTCCTAGATCACAATCCTGAAATTTCAGCCATCTAGGTGGTCTAGATCAAGAAATATTGGAGTTCAAAAATTGTCCATTAGGTGCCGACTTTGATACCTTTTAGATGCGTTTTAAGCGAGATATTCGCATTTAAAGTTTGGACATGGATTTTTGCCCATAACTTGTTGTAGAGTTGGTCTTATTCAAAGATAGGCACACCAATGGAAAGGGAATGATTCCTAGATCACTATCCTGAAATTTCAGCCATCTAGGTGGTCTAGATCAAGAAATATTGGAGTTCAAAAATTGTCCATTAGGTGCCGACTTTGATACCTTTTAGATGCGTTTTAAGCGAGATATTCGCATTTAAAGTTTGGACATGGATTTTTGCCCATAACTTGTTGTAGAGTTGGTCTTATTCAAAGATAGGCACACCAATGGAAAGGGAATGATTCCTAGATCACAATCCTGAAATTTCAGCCATCTAGGTGGTCTAGATCAAGAAATATTGGAGTTCAAAAATTGTCCATTAGGTGCCGACTTTGATACCTTTTAGATGCGTTTTAAGCGAGATATTCGCATTTAAAGTTTGGACATGGATTTTTGCCCATAACTTGTTGTAGAGTTGGTCTTATTCAAAGATAGGCACACCAATGGAAAGGGAATGATTCCTAAATCACAATCCTGAAATTTCAGCCATCTAGGTGGTCTAGATCAAGAAATATTGGAGTTCAAAAATTGTCCATTAGGTGCCGACTTTGATACCTTTTAGATGCGTTTTAAGCGAGATATTCGCATTTAAAGTTTGGACATGGATTTTTGCCCATAACTTGTTGTAGAGTTGGTCTTATTCAAAGATAGGCACACCAATGGAAAGGGAATGATTCCTAGATCACAATCCTGAAATTTCAGCCATCTAGGTGGTCTAGATCAAGAAATATTGGAGTTCAAAAATTGTCCATTAGGTGCCGACTTTGATACCTTTTAGATGCGTTTTAAGCGACATATTCGCATTTAAAGTTTGGACATGGATTTTTGCCCATAACTTGTTGTAGAGTTGGTCTTATTCAAAGATAGGCACACCAATGGAAAGGGAATGATTCCTAGATCACAATTCTGAAATTTCAGCCATCTAGGTGGTCTAGATCAAGAAATATTGGAGTTCAAAAATTGTCCATTAGGTGCCGTCTTTGATACCTTTTAGATGCGTTTTAAGCGAGATATTCGCATTTAAAGTTTGGACATGGATTTTTGCCCATAACTTGTTGTAGAGTTGGTCTTATTCAAAGATAGGCACACCAATGGAAAGGGAATGATTCCTAGATCATAATCCTGAAATTTCAGCCATCTAGGTGGTCTAGATCAAGAAATATTGGAGTTCAAAAATTGTCCATTAGGTGCCGACTTTGATACCTTTTAGATGCGTTTTAAGCGAGATATTCGCATTTAAAGTTTGGACATGGATTTTTGCCCATAACTTGTTGTAGAGTTGGTCTTATTCAAAGATAGGCACACCAATGGAAAGGGAATGATTCCTAGATCACTATCCTGAAATTTCAGCCATCTAGGTGGTCTAGATCAAGAAATATTGGAGTTCAAAAATTGTCCATTAGGTGCCGACTTTGATACCTTTTAGATGCGTTTTAAGCGAGATATTCGCATTTAAAGTTTGGACATGGATTTTTGCCCATAACTTGTTGTAGAGTTGGTCTTATTCAAAGATAGGCACACCAATGGAAAGGGAATGATTCCTAGATCACAATCCTGAAATTTCAGCCATCTAGGTGGTCTAGATCAAGAAATATTGGAGTTTAAAAATTGTCCATTAGGTGCCGACTTTGATACCTTTTAGATGCGTTTTAAGCGAGATATTCGCATTTAAAGTTTGGACATGGATTTTTGCCCATAACTTGTTGTAGAGTTGGTCTTATTCAAAGATAGGCACACCAATGGAAAGGGAATGATTCCTAGATCACAATCCTGAAATTTCAGCCATCTAGGTGGTCTAGATCAAGAAATATTGGAGTTCAAAATTGTCCATTAGGTGCCGACTTTGATACCTTTTAGATGCGTTTTAAGCGAGATATTCGCATTTAAAGTTTGGACATGGATTTTTGCCCATAACTTGTTGTAGAGTTGGTCTTATTCAAAGATAGGCACACCAATGGAAAGGGAATGATTCCTAGATCACAATCCTGAAATTTCAGCCATCTAGGTGGTCTAGATCAAGAAATATTGGAGTTCAAAAATTGTCCATTAGGTGCCGACTTTGATACCTTTTAGATGCGTTTTAAGCGAGATATTCGCATTTAAAGTTTGGACATGGATTTTTGCCCATAACTTGTTGTAGAGTTGGTCTTATTCAAAGATAGGCACACCAATGGAAAGGGAATGATTCCTAAATCACAATCCTGAAATTTCAGCCATCTAGGTGGTCTAGATCAAGAAATATTGGAGTTTAAAAATTGTCCATTAGGTGCCGACTTTGATACCTTTTAGATGCGTTTTAAGCGAGATATTCGCATTTAAAGTTTGGACATGGATTTTTGCCCATAACTTGTTGTAGAGTTGGTCTTATTCAAAGATAGGCACACCAATGGAAAGGGAATGATTCCAAGATCACAATCCTGAAATTTCAGCCATCTAGGTGGTCTAGATCAAGAAATATTGGAGTTCAAAAATTGTCCATTAGGTGCTGACTTTGATACCTTTTAGATGCGTTTTAAGCGAGATATTCGCATTTAAAGTTTGGACATGGATTTTTGCCCATAACTTGTTGTAGAGTTGGTCTTATTCAAAGATAGGCACACCAATGGAAAGGGAATGATTCCTAGATCACAATCCTGAAATTTCAGCCATCTAGGTGGTCTAGATCAAGAAATATTGGAGTTCAAAAATTGTCCATTAGGTGCCGACTTTGATACCTTTTAGATGCGTTTTAAGCGAGATATTCGCATTTAAAGTTTGGACATGGATTTTTGCCCATAACTTGTTGTAGAGTTGGTCTTATTCAAAGATAGGCACACCAATGGAAAGGGAATGATTCCTAGATCACAATCCTGAAATTTCAGCCATCTAGGTGGTCTAGATCAAGAAATATTGGAGTTCAAAAATTGTCCATTAGGTGCCGACTTTGATACCTTTTAGATGCGTTTTAAGCGAGATATTCGCATTTAAAGTTTGGATATGGATTTTTGCCCATAACTTGTTGTAGAGTTGGTCTTATTCAAAGATAGGCACACCAATGGAAAGGGAATGATTCCTAGATCACAATCCTGAAATTTCAGCCATCTAGGTGGTCTAGATCAAGAAATATTGGAGTTCAAAAATTGTCCATTAGGTGCCGACTTTGATACCTTTTAGATGCGTTTTAAGCGAGATATTCGCATTTAAAGTTTGGACATGGATTTTTGCCCATAACTTGTTGTAGAGTTGGTCTTATTCAAAGATAGGCACACCAATGGAAAGGGAATGATTCCTAGATCACAATCCTGAAATTTCAGCCATCTAGGTGGTCTAGAGCAAGAAATATTGGAGTTCAAAAATTGTCCATTAGGTGCCGACTTTGATACCTTTTAGATGCGTTTTAAGCGAGATATTCGCATTTAAAGTTTGGACATGGATTTTTGCCCATAACTTGTTGTAGAGTTGGTCTTATTCCAAGATAGGCACACCAATGGAAAGGGAATGATTCCTAGATCACAATCCTGAAATTTCAGCCATCTAGGTGGTCTAGATCAATAAATATTGGAGTTCAAAAATTGTCCATTAGGTGCCGACTTTGATACCTTTTAGATGCGTTTTAAGCGAGATATTCGCATTTAAAGTTTGGACATGGATTTTTGCCCATAACTTGTTGTAGAGTTGGTCTTATTCAAAGATAGGCACACCAATGGAAAGGGAATGATTCCTAGATCACAATCCTGAAATTTCAGCCATCAAGGTGGTCTAGATCAAGAAATATTGGAGTTTAAAAATTGTCCATTAGGTGCCGACTTTGATACCTTTTAGATGCGTTTTAAGCGAGATATTCGCATTTACAGTTTGGACATGGATTTTTGCCCATAACTTGTTGTAGGGTTGGTCTTATTCAAAGATAGGAACACCAATGGAAAGGGAATGATTCCTAGATCACAATCCTGAAATTTCAGCCATCTAGGTGGTCTAGATCAAGAAATATTGGAGTTCAAAAATTGTCCATTAGGTGCCGACTTTGATACCTTTTAGATGCGTTTTAAGCGAGATATTCGCATTTAAAGTTTGGACATGGATTTTTGCCCATAACTTGTTGTAGAGTTGGTCTTATTCAAAGATAGGCACACCAATGGAAAGGGAATGATTCCTAGATGACAATCCTGAAATTTCAGCCATCTAGGTGGTCTAGATCAAG
>NW_026605434.1:0-44126 GCF_945859685.1 Eupeodes corollae
ATATAGATGAGTCATTTTGGAGCATCCTGAAGGATTTTTGATGTTCTAGACGAAAATCAAATCACACCCAAAACCATTACCTGATCCTTCCCAACCCCCAAAATCGATCAAGACTTCAAAATAGATACTTGACATGTACTAGAAAAAGATACTCCTAATCAAGATCTATCATTATAGATATAGATGAGTCATTTTGGAGCATCCTGAAGGATTTTTGATGTTCTAGACGAAAATCAAATCACACCCAAAACCATCACCTGATCCTTCCCAACCCCCAAAATCGATCAAGACTTCAAAATAGATACTTGACATGTACTAGAAAAAGATACTCCTAATCAAGATCTATCATTATAGATATAGATGAGTCATTTTGGAGCATCCTGAAGGATTTTTGATGTTCTAGACGAAAATCAAATCACACCCAAAACCAGCACCTGATCCTTCCCAACCCCCAAAATCGATCAAGACTTCAAAATAGATACTTGACATGTACAAGAAAAAGATACTCCTAATCAAGATCTATCATTATAGATATAGATGAGTCATTTTGGAGCATCCTGAAGGATTTTTGATGTTCTAGACGAAAATCAAATCACACCCAAAACCATCACCTGATCCTTCCCAACCCCCAAAATCGATCAAGACTTCAAAATAGATACTTGACATGTACTAGAAAAAGATACTCCTAATCAAGATCTATCATTATAGATATAGATGAGTCATTTTGGAGCATCCTGAAGGATTTTTGATGTTCTAGACGAAAATCAAATCACACCCAAAACCATCACCTGATCCTTCCCAACCCCCAAAATCGATCAAGACTTCAAAATAGATACTTGACATGTACTAGAAAAAGATACTCCTAATCAAGATCTATCATTATAGATATAGATGAGTCATTTTGGAGCATCCTGAAGGATTTTTGATGTTCTAGACGAAAATCAAATCACACCCAAAACCATCACCTGATCCTTCCCAACCCCAAAATCGATCAAGACTTCAAAATAGATACTTGACATGTACTAGAAAAAGATACTCCTAATCAAGATCTATCATTATAGATATAGATGAGTCATTTTGGAGCATCCTGAAGGATTTTTGATGTTCTAGACGAAAATCAAATCACACCCAAAACCATCACCTGATCCTTCCCAACCCCCAAAATCGATCAAGACTTCAAAATAGATACTTGACATGTACTAGAAAAAGATAC
The DNA here is from genome assembly GCF_945859685.1 of Eupeodes corollae. Taxonomy (NCBI): domain Eukaryota; kingdom Metazoa; phylum Arthropoda; class Insecta; order Diptera; family Syrphidae; genus Eupeodes; species Eupeodes corollae. The sequence goes on from NW_026605434.1 coordinate 1,214, forward strand.
TCCTAATCAAGATCTATCATTATAGATATAGATGAGTCATTTTGGAGCATCCTGAAGGATTTTTGATGTTCTAGACGAAAATCAAATCACACCCAAAACCATCACCTGATCCTTCCCAACCCCCAAAATCGATCAAGACTTCAAAATAGATACTTGACATGTACTAGAAAAAGATACTCCTAATCAAGATCTATCATTATAGATATAGATGAGTCATTTTGGAGCATCCTGAAGGATTTTTGATGTTCTAGACGAAAATCAAATCACACCCAAAACCATCACCTGATCCTTCCCAACCCCCAAAATCGATCAAGACTTCAAAATAGATACTTGACATGTACTAGAAAAAGATACTCCTAATCAAGATCTATCATTATAGATATAGATGAGTCATTTTGGAGCATCCTGAAGGATTTTTGATGTTCTAGACGAAAATCAAATCACACCCAAAACCATCACCTGATCCTTCCCAACCCCCAAAATCGATCAAGACTTCAAAATAGATACTTGACATGTACTAGAAAAAGATACTCCTAATCAAGATCTATCATTATAGATATAGATGAGTCATTTTGGAGCATCCTGAAGGATTTTTGATGTTCTAGACGAAAATCAAATCACACCCAAAACCATCACCTGATCCTTCCCAACCCCCAAAATCGATCAAGACTTCAAAATAGATACTTGACATGTACTAGAAAAAGATACTCCTAATCAAGATCTATCATTATAGATATAGATGAGTCATTTTGGAGCATCCTGAAGGATTTTTGATGTTCTAGACGAAAATCAAATCACACCCAAAACCATCACCTGATCCTTCCCAACCCCCAAAATCGATCAAGACTTCAAAATAGATACTTGACATGTACTAGAAAAAGATACTCCTAATCAAGATCTATCATTATAGATATAGATGAGTCATTTTGGAGCATCCTGAAGGATTTTTGATGTTCTAGACGAAAATCAAATCACACCCAAAACCATCACCTGATCCTTCCCAACCCCCAAAATCGATCAAGACTTCAAAATAGATACTTGACATGTACTAGAAAAAGATACTCCTAATCAAGATCTATCATTATAGATATAGATGAGTCATTTTGGAGCATCCTGAAGGATTTTTGATGTTCTAGACGAAAATCAAATCACACCCAAAACCATCACCTGATCCTTCCCAACCCCCAAAATCGATCAAGACTTCAAAATAGATACTTGACATGTACTAGAAAAAGATACTCCTAATCAAGATCTATCATTATAGATATAGATGAGTCATTTTGGAGCATCCTGAAGGATTTTTGATGTTCTAGACGAAAATCAAATCACACCCAAAACCATCACCTGATCCTTCCCAACCCCCAAAATCGATCAAGACTTCAAAATAGATACTTGACATGTACTAGAAAAAGATACTCCTAATCAAGATCTATCATTATAGATATAGATGAGTCATTTTGGAGCATCCTGAAGGATTTTTGATGTTCTAGACGAAAATCAAATCACACCCAAAACCATCACCTGATCCTTCCCAACCCCCAAAATCGATCAAGACTTCAAAATAGATACTTGACATGTACTAGAAAAAGATACTCCTAATCAAGATCTATCATTATAGATATAGATGAGTCATTTTGGAGCATCCTGAAGGATTTTTGATGTTCTAGACGAAAATCAAATCACACCCAAAACCATCACCTGATCCTTCCCAACCCCCAAAATCGATCAAGACTTCAAAATAGATACTTGACATGTACTAGAAAAAGATACTCCTAATCAAGATCTATCATTATAGATATAGATGAGTCATTTTGGAGCATCCTGAAGGATTTTTGATGTTCTAGACGAAAATCAAATCACACCCAAAACCATCACCTGATCCTTCCCAACCCCCAAAATCGATCAAGACTTCAAAATAGATACTTGACATGTACTAGAAAAAGATACTCCTAATCAAGATCTATCATTATAGATATAGATGAGTCATTTTGGAGCATCCTGAAGGATTTTTGATGTTCTAGACGAAAATCAAATCACACCCAAAACCATCACCTGATCCTTCCCAACCCCCAAAATCGATCAAGACTTCAAAATAGATACTTGACATGTACTAGAAAAAGATATTCCTAATCAAGATCTATCATTATAGATATAGATGAGTCATTTTGGAGCATCCTGAAGGATTTTTGATGTTCTAGACGAAAATCAAATCACACCCAAAACCATCACCTGATCCTTCCCAACCCCCAAAATCGATCAAGACTTCAAAATAGATACTTGACATGTACTAGAAAAAGATACTCCTAATCAAGATCTATCATTATAGATATAGATGAGTCATTTTGGAGCATCCTGAAGGATTTTTGATGTTCTAGACGAAAATCAAATCACACCCAAAACCATCACCTGATCCTTCCCAACCCCCAAAATCGATCAAGACTTCAAAATAGATACTTGACATGTACTAGAAAAAGATACTCCTAATCAAGATCTATCATTATAGATATAGATGAGTCATTTTCGAGCATCCTGAAGGATTTTTGATGTTCTAGACGAAAATCAAATCACACCCAAAACCATCACCTGATCCTTCCCAACCCCCAAAATCGATCAAGACTTCAAAATAGATACTTGACATGTATAAGAAAAAGATACTCCTAATCAAGATCTATCATTATAGATATAGATGAGTCATTTTGGAGCATTCTGAAGGATTTTTGATGTTCTAGACGAAAATCAAATCACACCCAAAACCATCACCTGATCCTTCCCAACCCCCAAAATCGATCAAGACTTCAAAATAGATACTTGACATGTACTAGAAAAAGATACTCCTAATCAAGATCTATCATTATAGATATAGATGAGTCATTTTGGAGCATCCTGCAGGATTTTTGAAGTTCTAGACGAAAATCAAATCACACCCAAAACCATCACCTGATCCTTCCCAACCCCCAAAATCGATCAAGACTTCAAAATAGATACTTGACATGTACTAGAAAAAGATACTCCTAATCAAGATCTATCATTATAGATATAGATGAGTCATTTTGGAGCATCCTGAAGGATTTTTGATGTTCTAGACGAAAATCAAATCACACCCAAAACCATCACCTGATCCTTCCCAACCCCCAAAATCGATCAAGACTTCAAAATAGATACTTTGACATGTACTAGAAAAAGATACTCCTAATCAAGATCTATAATTATAGATATAGATGAGTCATTTTGGAGCATCCTGAAGGATTTTTGATGTTCTAGACGAAAATCAAATCACACCCAAAACCATCACCTGATCCTTCCCAACCCCCAAAATCGATCAAGACTTCAAAATAGATACTTGACATGTACTAGAAAAAGATACTCCTAATCAAGATCTATCATTATAGATATAGATGAGTCATTTTGGAGCATCCTGAAGGATTTTTGATGTTCTAGACGAAAATCAAATCACACCCAAAACCATCACCTGATCCTTCCCAACCCTCAAAATCGATCAAGACTTCAAAATAGATACTTGACATGTACTAGAAAAAGATACTCCTAATCAAGATCTATCATTATAGATATAGATGAGTCATTTTGGAGCATCCTGAAGGATTTTTGATGTTCTAGACGAAAATCAAATCACACCCAAAACCATCACCTGATCCTTCCCAACCCCCAAAATCGATCAAGACTTCAAAATAGATACTTGACATGTACTAGAAAAAGATACTCCTAATCAAGATCTATCATTATAGATATAGATGAGTCATTTTGGAGCATCCTGAAGGATTTTTGATGTTCTATACGAAAATCAAATCACACCCAAAACCATCACCTGATCCTTCCCAACCCCCATAATCGATCAAGACTTCAAAATAGATACTTGACATGTACTAGAAAAAGATACTCCTAATCAAGATCTATCATTATAGATATAGATGAGTCATTTTGGAGCATCCTGAAGGATTTTTGATGTTCTAGACGAAAATCAAATCACACCCAAAACCATCACCTGATCCTTCCCAACCCCCAAAATCGATCAAGACTTCAAAATAGATACTTGACATGTACTAGAAAAAGATACTCCTAATCAAGATCTATCATTATAGATATAGATGAGTCATTTTGGAGCATCCTGAAGGATTTTTGATGTTCTAGACGAAAATCAAATCACACCCAAAACCATCACCTGATCCTTCCCAACCCCCAAAATCGATCAAGACTTCAAAATAGATACTTGACATGTACTAGAAAAAGATACTCCTAATCAAGATCTATCATTATAGATATAGATGAGTCTTTTTGGAGCATCCTGCAGGATTTTTGAAGTTCTAGACGAAAATCAAATCACACCCAAAACCATCACCTGATCCTTCCCAACCCCCAAAATCGATCAAGACTTCAAAATAGATACTTGACATGTACTAGAAAAAGATACTCCTAATCAAGATCTATCATTATAGATATAGATGAGTCATTTTGGAGCATCCTGAAGGATTTTTGATGTTCTAGACGAAAATCAAATCACACCCAAAACCATCACCTGATCCTTCCCAACCCCCAAAATCGATCAAGACTTCAAAATAGATACTTGACATGTACTAGAAAAAGATACTCCTAATCAAGATCTATCATTATAGATATAGATGAGTCATTTTGGAGCATCCTGAAGGATTTTTGATGTTCTAGACGAAAATCAAATCACACCCAAAACCATCACCTGATCCTTCCCAACCCCCAAAATCGATCAAGACTTCAAAATAGATACTTGACATGTACTAGAAAAAGATACTCCTAATCAAGATCTATCATTATAGATATAGATGAGTCATTTTGGAGCATCCTGAAGGATTTTTGATGTTCTAGACGAAAATCAAATCACACCCAAAACCATCACCTGATCCTTCCCAACCCCCAAAATCGATCAAGACTTCAAAATAGATACTTGACATGTACTAGAAAAAGATACTCCTAATCAAGATCTATCATTATAGATATAGATGAGTCTTTTTGGAGCATCCTGCAGGATTTTTGAAGTTCTAGACGAAAATCAAATCACACCCAAAACCATCACCTGATCCTTCCCAACCCCCAAAATCGATCAAGACTTCAAAATAGATACTTGACATGTACTAGAAAAAGATACTCCTAATCAAGATCTATCATTATAGATATAGATGAGTCATTTTGGAGCATCCTGAAGGATTTTTGATGTTCTAGACGAAAATCAAATCACACCCAAAACCATCACCTGATCCTTCCCAACCCCCAAAATCGATCAAGACTTCAAAATAGATACTTGACATGTACTAGAAAAAGATACTCCTAATCAAGATCTATCATTATAGATATAGATGAGTCATTTTGGAGCATCCTGAAGGATTTTTGATGTTCTAGACGAAAATCAAATCACACCCAAAACCATCACCTGATCCTTCCCAACCCCCAAAATCGATCAAGACTTCAAAATAGATACTTGACATGTACTAGAAAAAGATACTCCTAATCAAGATCTATCATTATAGATATAGATGAGTCATTTTGGAGCATCCTGAAGGATTTTTGATGTTCTAGACGAAAATCAAATCACACCCAAAACCATCACCTGATCCTTCCCAACCCTCAAAATCGATCAAGACTTCAAAATAGATACTTGACATGTACTAGAAAAAGATACTCCTAATCAAGATCTATCATTATAGATATAGATGAGTCATTTTGGAGCATCCTGAAGGATTTTTGATGTTCTAGACGAAAATCAAATCACACCCAAAACCATCACCTGATCCTTCCCAACCCCCAAAATCGATCAAGACTTCAAAATAGATACTTGACATGTACTAGAAAAAGATACTCCTAATCAAGATCTATCATTATAGATATAGATGAGTCATTTTGGAGCATCCTGAAGGATTTTTGATGTTCTATACGAAAATCAAATCACACCCAAAACCATCACCTGATCCTTCCCAACCCCCATAATCGATCAAGACTTCAAAATAGATACTTGACATGTACTAGAAAAAGATACTCCTAATCAAGATCTATCATTATAGATATAGATGAGTCATTTTGGAGCATCCTGAAGGATTTTTGATGTTCTAGACGAAAATCAAATCACACCCAACACCATCACCTGATCCTTCCCAACCCCCAAAATCGATCAAGACTTCAAAATAGATACTTGACTAGAAAAAGATACTCCTAATCAAGATCTATCATTATAGATATAGATGAGTCATTTTGGAGCATCCTGAAGGATTTTTGATGTTCTAGACGAAAATCAAATCACACCCAAAACCATCACCTGATCCTTCCCAACCCCCAAAATCGATCAAGACTTCAAAATAGATACTTGACATGTACTAGAAAAAGATACTCCTAATCAAGATCTATCATTATAGATATAGATATAGATGAGTCATTTTGGAGCATCCTGAAGGATTTTTGATGTTCTAGACGAAAATCAAATCACACCCAAAACCATCACCTGATCCTTCCCAACCCCCATAATCGATCAAGACTTCAAAATAGATACTTGACATGTACTAGAAAAAGATACTCCTAATCAAGATCTATCATTATAGATATAGATGAGTCATTTTGGAGCATCCTGAATGATTTTTGATGTTCTAGACGAAAATCAAATCACACCCAACACCATCACCTGATCCTTCCCAACCCCCAAAATCGATCAAGACTTCAAAATAGATACTTGACTAGAAAAAGATACTCCTAATCAAGATCTATCATTATAGATATAGATGAGTCATTTTGGAGCATCCTGAAGGATTTTTGATGTTCTAGACGAAAATCAAATCACACCCAAAACCATCACCTGATCCTTCCCAACCCCCAAAATCGATCAAGACTTCAAAATAGATACTTGACATGTACTAGAAAAAGATACTCCTAATCAAGATCTATCATTATAGATATAGATGAGTCATTTTGGAGCATCCTGAAGGATTTTTGATGTTCTAGACGAAAATCAAATCACACCCAAAACCATCACCTGATCCTTCCCAACCCCCAAAATCGATCAAGACTTCAAAATAGATACTTGACATTTACTAGAAAAAGATACTCCTAATCAAGATCTATCATTATAGATATAGATGAGTCATTTTGGAGCATCCTGAAGGATTTTTGATGTTCTAGACGAAAATCAAATCACACCCAAAACCATCACCTGATCCTTCCCAACCCCCAAAATCGATCAAGACTTCAAAATAGATACTTGACATGTACTAGAAAAAGATACTCCTAATCAAGATCTATCATTATAGATATAGATGAGTCATTTTGGAGCATCCTGAAGGATTTTTGATGTTCTAGACGAAAATCAAATCACACCCAAAACCATCACCTGATCCTTCCCAACCCCCAAAATCGATCAAGACTTCAAAATAGATACTTGACATGTACTAGAAAAAGATACTCCTAATCAAGATCTATCATTATAGATATAGATGAGTCATTTTGGAGCATCCTGAAGGATTTTTGATGTTCTAGACGAAAATCAAATCACACCCAACACCATCACCTGATCCTTCCCAACCCCCAAAATCGATCAAGACTTCAAAATAGATACTTGACTAGAAAAAGATACTCCTAATCAAGATCTATCATTATAGATATAGATGAGTCATTTTGGAGCATCCTGAAGGATTTTTGATGTTCGAGACGAAAATCAAATCACACCCAAAACCATCACCTGATCCTTCCCAACCCCCAAAATCGATCAAGACTTCAAAATAGATACTTGACATGTACTAGAAAAAGATACTCCTAATCAAGATCTATCATTATAGATATAGATATAGATGAGTCATTTTGGAGCATCCTGAAGGATTTTTGATGTTCTAGACGAAAATCAAATCACACCCAAAACCATCACCTGATCCTTCCCAACCCCCAAAATCGATCAAGACTTCAAAATAGATACTTGACATTTACTAGAAAAAGATACTCCTAATCAAGATCTATCATTATAGATATAGATGAGTCATTTTGGAGCATCCTGAAGGATTTTTGATGTTCTAGACGAAAATCAAATCACACCCAAAACCATCACCTGATCCTTCCCAACCCCCAAAATCGATCAAGACTTCAAAATAGATACTTGACATGTACTAGAAAAAGATACTCCTAATCAAGATCTATCATTATAGATATAGATGAGTCATTTTGGAGCATCCTGAAGGATTTTTGATGTTCTAGACGAAAATCAAATCACACCCAAAACCATCACCTGATCCTTCCCAACCCCCAAAATCGATCAAGACTTCAAAATAGATACTTGACATGTACTAGAAAAAGATACTCCTAATCAAGATCTATCATTATAGATATAGATGAGTCATTTTGGAGCATTCTGAAGGATTTTTGATGTTCTAGACGAAAATCAAATCACGCCCAAAACCATCACCTGATCCTTCCCAACCCCCAAAATCGATCAAGACTTCAAAATAGATACTTGACATGTACTAGAAAAAGATACTCCTAATCAAGATCTATCATTATAGATATAGATGAGTCATTTTGGAGCATCCTGAAGGATTTTTGATGTTCTAGACGAAAATCAAATCACACCCAAAACCATCACCTGATCCTTCCCAACCCCCAAAATCGATCAAGACTTCAAAATAGATACTTGACATGTACTAGAAAAAGATACTCCTAATCAAGATCTATCATTATAGATATAGATGAGTCATTTTGGAGCATCCTGAAGGATTTTTGATGTTCTAGACGAAAATCAAATCACACCCAAAACCATCACCTGATCCTTCCCAACCCCCAAAATCGATCAAGACTTCAAAATAGATACTTGACATGTACTAGAAAAAGATACTCCTAATCAAGATCTATCATTATAGATATAGATGAGTCATTTGGAGCATCCTGAAGGATTTTTGATGTTCTAGACGAAAATCAAATCACACCCAAAACCATCACCTGATCCTTCCCAACCCCCAAAATCGATCAAAACTTCAAAATAGATACTTGACATGTACTAGAAAAAGATACTCCTAATCAAGATCTATCATTATAGATATAGATGAGTCATTTTGGAGCATCCTGAAGGATTTTTGATGTTCTAGACGAAAATCAAATCACACCCAAAACCATCACCTGATCCTTCCCAACCCCCAAAATCGATCAAGACTTCAAAATAGATACTTGACATGTACTAGAAAGAGATACTCCTAATCAAGATCTATCATTATAGATATAGATGAGTCATTTTGGAGCATCCTGAAGGATTTTTGATGTTCTAGACGAAAATCAAATCACACCCAAAACCATCACCTGATCCTTCCCAACCCCCAAAATCGATCAAGACTTCAAAATAGATACTTGACATGTACTAGAAAAAGATACTCCTAATCAAGATCTATCATTATAGATATAGATGAGTCATTTTGGAGCATCCTGAAGGATTTTTGATGTTCTAGACGAAAATCAAATCACACCCAAAACCATCACCTGATCCTTCCCAACCCCCAAAATCGATCAAGACTTCAAAATAGATACTTGACATGTACTAGAAAAAGATACTCCTAATCAAGATCTATCATTATAGATATAGATGAGTCATTTTGGAGCATCCTGAAGGATTTTTGATGTTCTAGACGAAAATCAAATCACACCCAAAACCATCACCTGATCCTTCCCAACCCCCAAAATCGATCAAGACTTCAAAATAGATACTTGACATGTACTAGAAAAAGATACTCCTAATCAAGATCTATCATTATAGATATAGATGAGTCATTTTTGAGCATCCTGAAGGATTTTTGATGTTCTAGACGAAAATCAAATCACACCCAAAACCATCACCTGATCCTTCCCAACCCCCAAAATCGATCAAGACTTCAAAATAGATACTTGACTAGAAAAAGATACTCCTAATCAAGATCTATCATTATAGATATAGATGAGTCATTTTGGAGCATCCTGAAGGATTTTTGATGTTCTAGACGAAAATCAAATCACACCCAAAACCATCACCTGATCCTTCCCAACCCCCAAAATCGATCAAGACTTCAAAATAGATACTTGACTAGAAAAAGATACTCCTAATCAAGATCTATCATTATAGATATAGATGAGTCATTTTGGAGCATCCTGAAGGATTTTTGATGTTCTAGACGAAAATCAAATCACACCCAAAACCATCACCTGATCCTTCCCAACCCCCAAAATCGATCAAGACTTCAAAATAGATACTTGACATGTACTAGAAAAAGATACTCCTAATCAAGATCTATCATTATAGATATAGATGAGTCATTTTGGAGCATCCTGAAGGATTTTTGATGTTCTAGACGAAAATCAAATCACACCCAAAACCATCACCTGATCCTTCCCAACCCCCAAAATCGATCAAGACTTCAAAATAGATACTTGACATGTACTAGAAAAAGATACTCCTAATCAAGATCTATCATTATAGATATAGATGAGTCATTTTGGAGCATCCTGAAGGATTTTTGATGTTCTAGACGAAAATCAAATCACACCCAAAACCATCACCTGATCCTTCCCAACCCCCAAAATCGATCAAGACTTCAAAATAGATACTTGACATGTACTAGAAAAAGATACTCCTAATCAAGATCTATCATTATAGATATAGATGAGTCATTTTGGAGCATCCTGAAGGATTTTTGATGTTCTAGACGAAAATCAAATCACACCCAAAACCATCACCTGATCCTTCCCAACCCCCAAAATCGATCAAGACTTCAAAATAGATACTTGACATGTACTAGAAAAAGATACTCCTAATCAAGATCTATCATTATAGATATAGATGAGTCATTTTGGAGCATCCTGAAGGATTTTTGATGTTCTAGACGAAAATCAAATCACACCCAAAACCATCACCTGATCCTTCCCAACCCCCAAAATCGATCAAGACTTCAAAATAGATACTTGACATGTACTAGAAAAAGATACTCCTAATCAAGATCTATCATTATAGATATAGATGAGTCATTTTGGAGCATCCTGAAGGATTTTTGATGTTCTAGACGAAAATCAAATCACACCCAAAACCATCACCTGATCCTTCCCAACCCCCAAAATCGATCAAGACTTCAAAATAGATACTTGACATGTACTAGAAAAAGATACTCCTAATCAAGATCTATCATTATAGATATAGATGAGTCATTTTGGAGCATCCTGAAGGATTTTTGATGTTCTAGACGAAAATCAAATCACACCCAAAACCATCACCTGATCCTTCCCAACCCCCAAAATCGATCAAGACTTCAAAATAGATACTTGACATGTACTAGAAAAAGATACTCCTAATCAAGATCTATCATTATAGATATAGATGAGTCATTTTGGAGCATCCTGAAGGATTTTTGATGTTCTAGACGAAAATCAAATCACACCCAAAACCATCACCTGATCCTTCCCAACCCCCAAAATCGATCAAGACTTCAAAATAGATACTTGACATGTACTAGAAAAAGATACTCCTAATCAAGATCTATCATTATAGATATAGATAAGTCATTTTGGAGCATCCTGAAGGATTTTTGATGTTCTAGACGAAAATCAAATCACACCCAAAACCATCACCTGATCCTTCCCAACCCCCAAAATCGATCAAGACTTCAAAATAGATACTTGACATGTACTAGAAAAAGATACTCCTAATCAAGATCTATCATTATAGATATAGATGAGTCATTTTGGAGCATCCTGAAGGATTTTTGATGTTCTAGACGAAAATCAAATCACACCCAAAACCATCACCTGATCCTTCCCAACCCCCAAAATCGATCAAGACTTCAAAATAGATACTTGACATGTACTAGAAAAAGATACTCCTAATCAAGATCTATCATTATAGATATAGATGAGTCATTTTGGAGCATCCTGAAGGATTTTTGATGTTCTAGACGAAAATCAAATCACACCCAAAACCATCACCTGATCCTTCCCAACCCCCAAAATCGATCAAGACTTCAAAATAGATACTTGACATGTACTAGAAAAAGATACTCCTAATCAAGATCTATCATTATAGATATAGATAAGTCATTTTGGAGCATCCTGAAGGATTTTTGATGTTCTAGACGAAAATCAAATCACACCCAAAACCATCACCTGATCCTTCCCAACCCCCAAAATCGATCAAGACTTCAAAATAGATACTTGACATGTACTAGAAAAAGATACTCCTAATCAAGATCTATCATTATAGATATAGATGAGTCATTTTGGAGCATCCTGAAGGATTTTTGATGTTCTAGACGAAAATCAAATCACACCCAAAACCATCACCTGATCCTTCCCAACCCCCAAAATCGATCAAGACTTCAAAATAGATACTTGACATGTACTAGAAAAAGATACTCCTAATCAAGATCTATCATTATAGATATAGATGAGTCATTTTGGAGCATCCTGAAGGATTTTTGATGTTCTAGACGAAAATCAAATCACACCCAAAACCATCACCTGATCCTTCCCAACCCCCAAAATCGATCAAGACTTCAAAATAGATACTTGACATGTACTAGAAAAAGATACTCCTAATCAAGATCTATCATTATAGATATAGATGAGTCATTTTGGAGCATCCTGAAGGATTTTTGATGTTCTAGACGAAAATCAAATCACACCCAACACCATCACCTGATCCTTCCCAACCCCCAAAATCGATCAAGACTTCAAAATAGATATTTGACATGTACTAGAAAAAGATACTCCTAATCAAGATCTATCATTATAGATATAGATGAGTCATTTTGGAGCATCCTGAAGGATTTTTGGTGTTCTAGACGAAAATCAAATCACACCCAAAACCATCACCTGATCCTTCCCAACCCCCAAAATCGATCAAGACTTCAAAATAGATACTTGACATGTACTAGAAAAAGATACTCCTAATCAAGATCTATCATTATAGATATAGATGAGTCATTTTGGAGCATCCTGAAGGATTTTTGATGTTCTAGACGAAAATCAAATCACACCCAACACCATCACCTGATCCTTCCCAACCCCCAAAATCGATCAAGACTTCAAAATAGATACTTGACTAGAAAAAGATACTCCTAATCAAGATCTATCATTATAGATATAGATGAGTCATTTTGGAGCATCCTGAAGGATTTTTGATGTTCTAGACGAAAATCAAATCACACCCAAAACCATCACCTGATCCTTCCCAACCCCCAAAATCGATCAAGACTTCAAAATAGATACTTGACATGTACTAGAAAAAGATACTCCTAATCAAGATCTATCATTATAGATATAGATGAGTCATTTTGGAGCATCCTGAAGGATTTTTGATGTTCTAGACGAAAATCAAATCACACCCAAAACCATCACCTGATCCTTCCCAACCCCCAAAATCGATCAAGACTTCAAAATAGATACTTGACATGTACTAGAAAAAGATACTCCTAATCAAGATCTATCATTATAGATATAGATGAGTCATTTTGGAGCATCCTGAAGGATTTTTGATGTTCTAGACGAAAATCAAATCACACCCAAAACCATCACCTGATCCTTCCCAACCCCCAAAATCGATCAAGACTTCAAAATAGATACTTGACATGTACTAGAAAAAGATACTCCTAATCAAGATCTATCATTATAGATATAGATGAGTCATTTTGGAGCATCCTGAAGGATTTTTGATGTTCTAGACGAAAATCAAATCACACCCAAAACCATCACCTGATCCTTCCCAACCCCCAAAATCGATCAAGACTTCAAAATAGATACTTGACATGTACTAGAAAAAGATACTCCTAATCAAGATCTATCATTATAGATATAGATGAGTCATTTTGGAGCATCCTGAAGGATTTTTGATGTTCTAGACGAAAATCAAATCACACCCAAAACCATCACCTGATCCTTCCCAACCCCCAAAATCGATCAAGACTTCAAAATAGATACTTGACATGTACTAGAAAAAGATACTCCTAATCAAGATCTATCATTATAGATATAGATGAGTCATTTTGGAGCATCCTGAAGGATTTTTGATGTTCTAGACGAAAATCAAATCACACCCAAAACCATCACCTGATCCTTCCCAACCCCCAAAATCGATCAAGACTTCAAAATAGATACTTGACATGTACTAGAAAAAGATACTCCTAATCAAGATCTATCATTATAGATATAGATGAGTCATTTTGGAGCATCCTGAAGGATTTTTGATGTTCTAGACGAAAATCAAATCACACCCAAAACCATCACCTGATCCTTCCCAACCCCCAAAATCGATCAAGACTTCAAAATAGATACTTGACATGTACTAGAAAAAGATACTCCTAATCAAGATCTATCATTATAGATATAGATGAGTCATTTTGGAGCATCCTGAAGGATTTTTGATGTTCTAGACGAAAATCAAATCACACCCAAAACCATCACCTGATCCTTCCCAACCCCCAAAATCGATCAAGACTTCAAAATAGATACTTGACATGTACTAGAAAAAGATACTCCTAATCAAGATCTATCATTATAGATATAGATAAGTCATTTTGGAGCATCCTGAAGGATTTTTGATGTTCTAGACGAAAATCAAATCACACCCAAAACCATCACCTGATCCTTCCCAACCCCCAAAATCGATCAAGACTTCAAAATAGATACTTGACATGTACTAGAAAAAGATACTCCTAATCAAGATCTATCATTATAGATATAGATGAGTCATTTTGGAGCATCCTGAAGGATTTTTGATGTTCTAGACGAAAATCAAATCACACCCAAAACCATCACCTGATCCTTCCCAACCCCCAAAATCGATCAAGACTTCAAAATAGATACTTGACATGTACTAGAAAAAGATACTCCTAATCAAGATCTATCATTATAGATATAGATGAGTCATTTTGGAGCATCCTGAAGGATTTTTGATGTTCTAGACGAAAATCAAATCACACCCAAAACCATCACCTGATCCTTCCCAACCCCCAAAATCGATCAAGACTTCAAAATAGATACTTGACATGTACTAGAAAAAGATACTCCTAATCAAGATCTATCATTATAGATATAGATGAGTCATTTTGGAGCATCCTGAAGGATTTTTGATGTTCTAGACGAAAATCAAATCACACCCAAAACCATCACCTGATCCTTCCCAACCCCCAAAATCGATCAAGACTTCAAAATAGATACTTGACATGTACTAGAAAAAGATACTCCTAATCAAGATCTATCATTATAGATATAGATGAGTCATTTTGGAGCATCCTGAAGGATTTTTGATGTTCTAGACGAAAATCAAATCACACCCAAAACCATCACCTGATCCTTCCCAACCCCCAAAATCGATCAAGACTTCAAAATAGATACTTGACATGTACTAGAAAAAGATACTCCTAATCAAGATCTATCATTATAGATATAGATGAGTCATTTTGGAGCATCCTGAAGGATTTTTGATGTTCTAGACGAAAATCAAATCACACCCAAAACCATCACCTGATCCTTCCCAACCCCCAAAATCGATCAAGACTTCAAAATAGATACTTGACATGTACTAGAAAAAGATACTCCTAATCAAGATCTATCATTATAGATATAGATGAGTCATTTTGGAGCATCCTGAAGGATTTTTGATGTTCTAGACGAAAATCAAATCACACCCAAAACCATCACCTGATCCTTCCCAACCCCCAAAATCGATCAAGACTTCAAAATAGATACTTGACATGTACTAGAAAAAGATACTCCTAATCAAGATCTATCATTATAGATATAGATGAGTCATTTTGGAAAATCCTGAAGGATTTTTGATGTTCTAGACGAAAATCAAATCACACCCAAAACCATCACCTGATCCTTCCCAACCCCCAAAATCGATCAAGACTTCAAAATAGATACTTGACATGTACTAGAAAAAGATACTCCTAATCAAGATCTATCATTATAGATATAGATGAGTCATTTTGGAGCATCCTGAAGGATTTTTGATGTTCTAGACGAAAATCAAATCACACCCAAAACCATCACCTGATCCTTCCCAACCCCCAAAATCGATCAAGACTTCAAAATAGATACTTGACATGTACTAGAAAAAGATACTCCTAATCAAGATCTATCATTATAGATATAGATGAGTCATTTTGGAGCATCCTGAAGGATTTTTGATGTTCTAGACGAAAATCAAATCACACCCAAAACCATCACCTGATCCTTCCCAACCCCCAAAATCGATCAAGACTTCAAAATAGATACTTGACATGTACTAGAAAAAGATACTCCTAATCAAGATCTATCATTATAGATATAGATGAGTCATTTTGGAGCATCCTGAAGGATTTTTGATGTTCTAGACGAAAATCAAATCACACCCAAAACCATCACCTGATCCTTCCCAACCCCCAAAATCGATCAAGACTTCAAAATAGATACTTGACATGTACTAGAAAAAGATACTCCTAATCAAGATCTATCATTATAGATATAGATGAGTCATTTTGGAGCATCCTGAAGGATTTTTGATGTTCTAGACGAAAATCAAATCACACCCAAAACCATCACCTGATCCTTCCCAACCCCCAAAATCGATCAAGACTTCAAAATAGATACTTGACATGTACTAGAAGAAGATACTCCTAATCAAGATCTATCATTATAGATATAGATAAGTCATTTTGGAGCATCCTGAAGGATTTTTGATGTTCTAGACGAAAATCAAATCACACCCAAAACCATCACCTGATCCTTCCCAACCCCCAAAATCGATCAAGACTTCAAAATAGATACTTGACATGTACTAGAAAAAGATACTCCTAATCAAGATCTATCATTATAGATATAGATGAGTCATTTTGGAGCATCCTGAAGGATTTTTGATGTTCTAGACGAAAATCAAATCACACCCAAAACCATCACCTGATCCTTCCCAACCCCCAAAATCGATCAAGACTTCAAAATAGATACTTGACATGTGCTAGAAAAAGATACTCCTAATCAAGATCTATCATTATAGATATAGATGAGTCATTTTGGAGCATCCTGAAGGATTTTTGATGTTCTAGACGAAAATCAAATCACACCCAAAACCATCACCTGATCCTTCCCAACCCCCAAAATCGATCAAAACTTCAAAATAGATACTTGACATGTACTAGAAAAAGATACTCCTAATCAAGATCTATCATTATAGATATAGATGAGTCATTTTGGAGCATCCTGAAGGATTTTTGATGTTCTAGACGAAAATCAAATCACACCCAAAACCATCACCTGATCCTTCCCAACCCCCAAAATCGATCAAGACTTCAAAATAGATACTTGACATGTACTAGAAAGAGATACTCCTAATCAAGATCTATCATTATAGATATAGATGAGTCATTTTGGAGCATCCTGAAGGATTTTTGATGTTCTAGACGAAAATCAAATCACACCCAAAACCATCACCTGATCCTTCCCAACCCCCAAAATCGATCAAGACTTCAAAATAGATACTTGACATGTACTAGAAAAAGATACTCCTAATCAAGATCTATCATTATAGATATAGATGAGTCATTTTGGAGCATCCTGAAGGATTTTTGATGTTCTAGACGAAAATCAAATCACACCCAACACCATCACCTGATCCTTCCCAACCCCCAAAATCGATCAAGACTTCAAAATAGATACTTGACTAGAAAAAGATACTCCTAATCAAGATCTATCATTATAGATATAGATGAGTCATTTTGGAGCATCCTGAAGGATTTTTGATGTTCTAGACGAAAATCAAATCACACCCAAAACCATCACCTGATCCTTCCCAACCCCCAAAATCGATCAAGACTTCAAAATAGATACTTGACATGTACTAGAAAAAGATACTCCTAATCAAGATCTATCATTATAGATATAGATGAGTCATTTTGGAGCATCCTGAAGGATTTTTGATGTTCTAGACGAAAATCGAATCACACCCAACACCATCACCTGATCCTTCCCAACCCCCAAAATCGATCAAGACTTCAAAATAGATACTTGACTAGAAAAAGATACTCCTAATCAAGATCTATCATTATAGATATAGATGAGTCATTTTGGAGCATCCTGAAGGATTTTTGATGTTCTAGACGAAAATCAAATCATACCCAAAACCATCACCTGATCCTTCCCAACCCCCAAAATCGATCAAGACTTCAAAATAGATACTTGACATGTACTAGAAAAAGATACTCCTAATCAAGATCTATCATTATAGATATAGATGAGTCATTTTGGAGCATCCTGAAGGATTTTTGATGTTCTAGACGAAAATCAAATCACACCCAAAACCATCACCTGATCCTTCCCAACCCCCAAAATCGATCAAGACTTCAAAATAGATACTTGACATGTACTAGAAAAAGATACTCCTAATCAAGATCTATCATTATAGATATAGATGAGTCATTTTGGAGCATCCTGAAGGATTTTTGATGTTCTAGACGAAAATCAAATCACACCCAAAACCATCACCTGATCCTTCCCAACCCCCAAAATCGATCAAGACTTCAAAATAGATACTTGACATGTACTAGAAAAAGATACTCCTAATCAAGATCTATCATTATAGATATAGATGAGTCATTTTGGAGCATCCTGAAGGATTTTGATGTTCTAGACGAAAATCAAATCACACCCAAAACCATCACCTGATCCTTCCCAACCCCCAAAATCGATCAAGACTTCAAAATAGATACTTGACATGTACTAGAAAAAGATACTCCTAATCAAGATCTATCATTATAGATATAGATGAGTCATTTTGGAGCATCCTGAAGGATTTTTGATGTTCTAGACGAAAATCAAATCACACCCAAAACCATCACCTGATCCTTCCCAACCCCCAAAATCGATCAAGACTTCAAAATAGATACTTGACATGTACTAGAAAATGATACTCCTAATCAAGATCTATCATTATAGATATAGATGAGTCATTTTGGAGCATCCTGAAGGATTTTTGATGTTCTAGACGAAAATCAAATCACACCCAAAACCATCACCTGATCCTTCCCAACCCCCAAAATCGATCAAGACTTCAAAATAGATACTTGACATGTACTAGAAAAAGATACTCCTAATCAAGATCTATCATTATAGATATAGATGAGTCATTTTGGAGCATCCTGAAGGATTTTTGATGTTCTAGACGAAAATCAAATCACACCCAAAACCATCACCTGATCCTTCCCAACCCCCAAAATCGATCAAGACTTCAAAATAGATACTTGACATGTACTAGAAAAAGATACTCCTAATCAAGATCTATCATTATAGATATAGATGAGTCATTTTGGAGCATCCTGAAGGATTTTTGATGTTCTAGACGAAAATCAAATCACACCCAAAACCATCACCTGATCCTTCCCAACCCCCAAAATCGATCAAGACTTCAAAATAGATACTTGACATGTACTAGAAAAAGATACTCCTAATCAAGATCTATCATTATAGATATAGATGAGTCATTTTGGAGCATCCTGAAGGATTTTTGATGTTCTAGACGAAAATCAAATCACACCCAAAACCATCACCTGATCCTTCCCAACCCCCAAAATCGATCAAGACTTCAAAATAGATACTTGACATGTACTAGAAAAAGATACTCCTAATCAAGATCTATCATTATAGATATAGATGAGTCATTTTGGAGCATCCTGAAGGATGTTTGATGTTCTAGACGAAAATCAAATCACACCCAAAACCATCACCTGATCCTTCCCAACCCCCAAAATCGATCAAGACTTCAAAATAGATACTTGACATGTACTAGAAAAAGATACTCCTAATCAAGATCTATCATTATAGATATAGATGAGTCATTTTGGAGCATCCTGAAGGATGTTTGATGTTCTAGACGAAAATCAAATCACACCCAAAACCATCACCTGATCCTTCCCAACCCCCAAAATCGATCAAGACTTCAAAATAGATACTTGACATGTACTAGAAAAAGATACTCCTAATCAAGATCTATCATTATAGATATAGATGAGTCATTTTGGAGCATCCTGAAGGATTTTTGATGTTCTAGACGAAAATCAAATCACACCCAAAACCATCACCTGGTCCTTCCCAACCCCCAAAATCGATCAAGACTTCAAAATAGATACTTGACATGTACTAGAAAAAGATACTCCTAATCAAGATCTATCATTATAGATATAGATGAGTCATTTTGGAGCATCCTGAAGGATTTTTGATGTTCTAGACGAAAATCAAATCACACCCAAAACCATCACCTGATCCTTCCCAACCCCCAAAATCGATCAAGACTTCAAAATAGATACTTGACATGTACTAGAAAAAGATACTCCTAATCAAGATCTATCATTATAGATATAGATGAGTCATTTTGGAGCATCCTGAAGGATTTTTGATGTTCTAGACGAAAATCAAATCACACCCAAAACCATCACCTGATCCTTCCCAACCCCCAAAATCGATCAAGACTTCAAAATAGATACTTGACATGTACTAGAAAAAGATACTCCTAATCAAGATCTATCATTATAAATATAGATGAGTCATTTTGGAGCATCCTGAAGGATTTTTGATGTTCTAGACGAAAATCAAATCACACCCAAAACCATCACCTGATCCTTCCCAACCCCCAAAATCGATCAAGACTTCAAAATAGATACTTGACATGTACTAGAAAAAGATACTCCTAATCAAGATCTATCATTATAGATATAGATGAGTCATTTTGGAGCATCCTGAAGGATTTTTGATGTTCTAGACGAAAATCAAATCACACCCAAAACCATCACCTGATCCTTCCCAACCCCCAAAATCGATCAAGACTTCAAAATAGATACTTGACATGTACTAGAAAAAGATACTCCTAATCAAGATCTATCATTATAGATATAGATGAGTCATTTTGGAGCATTCTGAAGGATTTTTGATGTTCTAGACGAAAATCAAATCACACCCAAAACCATCACCTGATCCTTCCCAACCCCCAAAATCGATCAAGACTTCAAAATAGATACTTGACATGTACTAGAAAAAGATACTCCTAATCAAGATCTATCATTATAGATATAGATGAGTCATTTTGGAGCATCCTGAAGGATTTTTGATGTTCTAGACGAAAATCAAATCACACCCAAAACCATCACCTGATCCTTCTCAACCCCCAAAATCGATCAAGACTTCAAAATAGATACTTGACATGTACTAGAAAAAGATACTCCTAATCAAGATCTATCATTATAGATATAGATGAGTCATTTTGGAGCATCCTGAAGGATTTTTGATGTTCTAGACGAAAATCAAAACACACCCAAAACCATCACCTGATCCTTCCCAACCTCCAAAATCGATCAAAACTTCAAAATAGATACTTGACATGTACTAGAAAAAGATACTCCTAATCAAGATCTATCATTATAGATATAGATGAGTCATTTTGGAGCATCCTGAAGGATTTTTGATGTTCTAGACGAAAATCAAATCACACCCAAAACCATCACCTGATCCTTCCCAACCCCCAAAATCGATCAAGACTTCAAAATAGATACTTGACATGTACTAGAAAGAGATACTCCTGATCAAGATCTATCATTATAGATATAGATGAGTCATTTTGGAGCATCCTGAAGGATTTTTGATGTTCTAGACGAAAATCAAATCACACCCAAAACCATCACCTGATCCTTCCCAACCCCCAAAATCGATCAAGACTTCAAAATAGATACTTGACATGTACTAGAAAAAGATACTCCTAATCAAGATCTATCATTATAGATATAGATGAGTCATTTTGGAGCATCCTGAAGGATTTTTGATGTTCTAGATGAAAATCAAATCACACCCAAAACCATCGCCTGATCCTTCCCAACCCCCAAAATCGATCAAGACTTCAAAATAGATACTTGACATGTACTAGAAAAAGATACTCCAAATCAAGATCTATCATTATAGATATAGATGAGTCATTTTGGAGCATCCTGAAGGATTTTTGATGTTCTAGACGAAAATCAAATCACACCCAAAACCATCACCTGATCCTTCCCAACCCCCAAAATCGATCAAGACTTCAAAATAGATACTTGACATGTACTCGAAAAAGATACTCCTAATCAAGATCTATCATTATAGATATAGATGAGTCATTTTGGAGCATCCTGAAGGATTTTTGATGTTCTAGACGAAAATCAAATCACACCCAAAACCATCACCTGATCCTTCCCAACCCCCAAAATCGATCAAGACTTCAAAATAGATACTTGACATGTACTAGAAAAAGATACTCCTAATCAAGATCTATCATTATAGATATAGATGAGTCATTTTGGAGCATCCTGAAGGATTTTTGATGTTCTAGACGAAAATCAAATCACACCCAAAACCATCACCTGATCCTTCCCAACCCCCAAAATCGATCAAGACTTCAAAATAGATACTTGACATGTACTAGAAAAAGATACTCCTAATCAAGATCTATCATTATAGATATAGATGAGTCATTTTGGAGCATCCTGAAGGATTTTTGATGTTCTAGACGAAAATCAAATCACACCCAAAACCATCACCTGATCCTTCCCAACCCCCAAAATCGATCAAGACTTCAAAATAGATACTTGATGTACGATCAAACAACCTTGACCGTCAACCTGGGAACTCTATTTTGTCTTTTCTATGAAAAAGATAGGTAGATCCTGGTTGAGATAAATTAAGCGAAATTACTTTAGATCCTATAACTTTTAAATTACTATATTATAGCCGATATACTATAAAAGCGAAACTATAAACTTGTAGCGAACGACGAAATGAAAATGCAGCGATTTTTCCCCTAAGGGTTTTTGAACAAGAAAAGAGATTTTATTAAAGTTGAAAGCTTCTATTTATACATACATTTTATTGCAGATTTTTAGAGAGAGAAATTACGTTATTTTTAAGTAACATTTTTAAGGCGAATTCAACAATAAGTTATTATGGCGAATGGTATAAATGAAGCGCCAAATTCAAAAATAAATGTAATAAAAGTAGTAGAATTTATTCAATTTAAGAGTAAGTTAATTATTCAAAATTTAATTCAAAAATAAAGTAATTTATGATGATTTGAGCTCCAACATTCCGCCCCCTTTGAAAGGATCACCTTTCAAGACGGAATCGCCGCCAATTTGCGAATAGGTCTTCGAAATGTTCCTCGTTGAGTTTTAACATCGGCGACTCTTACTCGCCCATCAGGACCTTCGATGACTTTGGTGACTCTTCCCAAGAGCCATTTTTGGGGTGGTTAATTGTCTTCGTGAATGATGACCAAGCTGCCGATAGCGATATTTGGACTTGATGTTGTCCACTTTCCACGACCTTGCAGTTCAGTGACGTACTCGTTGGACCATCGCTTCCAGAAATGAGTTTTGACAGCGTTAATTCGCCGCCACCTTTCGAGATAGCTTATGTCGGATACCTCAGTCAATAGTTCGGGAATCGCCTTGAGAGAGGATCCGATCAGGAGATGTGCTGGTGTTAGGGCTTCGAAGTCGTTTGGATCTGTTGATATAGAAGTAATAGGCCTCGAATTCATGATGGCCTCAATCTCGACAAGTGCAGTTGACAGCTCTTCGAATGACAATTTGGCGTTTCCAAGGCTGCGATACAAATGACCCTTAGCGACTTTAACTGCAGCTTCCCAAATTCCACCAAAATTGGGTGCCCTGGGGGGTATAAAATGAAAATTTATATTGGAATTAGTACAATAATTAATGAGATTTTCTTGGTTGGATTTTTTGAACAACATATCTCGCAACTCGCTTAGTTTTGACTGTGCGCCAACAAAATTTGTCGCGTTGTCACAGTGGATGTCTTTGGGAATACCTCTACGACCTATCATTCTTTTTAATGCTCCTATAAAAGCGTCTGCTGAAAGGTCTGATACAGCTTCTAAGTGAACCGCTTTCGAAGCGAAGCAGACAAAAACTGCCACATAGGTTTTATAAGGCACCTTCCCCCTGATTTTGTAGTATGTGTAAATAGGACCACAGAAATCAACCCCACAGCATAAAAATGGACGTGAAGATGTTAATCTTTCTGCAGGCAAATCTCCCATTACTTGGTCATATAACTTCGGTCGATATCTTGCACAATGAGTGCACCTTCGAATAACGCTGCGTGCCAACTGTCGAACATTGATGATCCAAAATCTTTGTCTCGTTAGCGCCACAAGAGCCTTTGGACCTGCATGGTAGTTAGAATAGTGCAAATGTCGAATAAGTTCTTTGCTGAAATTGCAATCTTTTGGAAGCAACATCGGATGTTTGTTTTCCTCTGGAATGTCAGCATGTTTCAATCTGCCACCTACTCTCAACAACAAAAGACCATTTCTGTCCTCGATAAAAGGACATAACCATTTTGTCGATCCTTGAAGTTTTGAGTTTGATTTTACTGCCTGGATCTCCTTCGCAAAATACTCCATTTGTATGACATTAACTATGGTGAGTAACGAATAATCTAACTCCCCAGCTGTAAGGTATCGACCTGGGAATGGAATCCTCAGTAATCGTAAATTGAGATATCTTTTTACGTAAGCAAAGATTCTCAAAACTTTGGTGTACGAGCTAACCTTTTCAATTAAATTGAGATAATAGTTTTTGTCTTTTTGACAAACTAAAACAGTTTTCCTGTGTTCTAGCAATAAATCTTCTGGAGGAGGAGAAGCTCCTAATGAACATGGCCACCTTTCTTCATCCTCGATCAAGAAATCTGGACCCCTGAACCAAATTGAACTTTTAAGCTCTTCCGCTGTACATCCTCGAGAAACTATATCTGCTGGATTGTCAGAAGTTGGAACATGTTTCCAGACCACCTCCTTTGTTGTGTCCTGGATTTCAGCTACTCTATTACCAACGAAAGTATTTAGCTTCGAAGAATTATCCACACATTCTTCGAATCCAGTGCAGAACTATTGACGAATCAGTCCAAAAGTAAGTTTCATTGTAGTGCTTGACGATGACCCTTTGTATTGTTACCCAAAGTTTGGATAAGAGATGTGCTGCGCAGAGCTCTAGGCGGGGAAGTGTTCTCTTCTTTGCAGGAGCAACTCTGGATTTGGCGACTAAAAGTTTCACTCCTACGGACCCACTATTGTCAATGCTCCGCAGATAAATGCAGCAGCCATACCCTTTCATAGATGCGTCTGCGAACCCATGTATCTGGAATCTGATATTGTTTTCTAGAAAAACGTATCGAGGAATTGGAAGATTTTGAATTGAGTTGAGATCTGTCATGAATTGACGCCACTCTGTCTCGAGATTTGGAGAAATATTTTCGTCCCAATCGAATTTTTCTATCCAAAGCTGTTGTAGCAGTATCTTAGCCCGGATAATTATTGGACTAAGCAAGCCCATTGGATCAAAAAGAGACGACGAAAGCGAGAGAATAGATCTTTTTGTGTATTTTGTATAGACCCGATTAGGTTTGTATGAAAAAATGAATTCATCAGCACGAGGGTTCCAAGAAATACCTAACGTACTGGTGAGATTGGATTCAGTCAATTTGATGTCCTTTGGTGTAGCTTCTTCAATTAAAGCGATATGATTGCTGTTCCACTTCGAAAGTTCTAAGCCAGCTGTACTCAAAATTGAAACGACTTCATTCCGTTTTTGACAAAGAGTATCCAAGTCGTCTGCCCCAGTTAGCATGTCATCAACGTAAAAGTCCGACTTAAGAACAGCAGCACCTTGACTAAAACGTTCGACGTTAATTTCAGCCAAATACTGAAGACAGCGAATTGCTAAAAAGGGTGCAGATGATGTGCCGTAAGTTATGGTATTGAGCTGGTAAGTTTGTATTGGGGTATGTTCGTTTTCTCTCCATAAGATGAATTGGAATTTCCTATCCGATGGATGCACAAGGAATTGCCTATACATCTTAACGATATCTGCAGTTAGCGCGTATCGATAAAGTCTAAAACGTAGCAAAATAATCAAAAGCTCATCCTGTATAGTAGGACCCACCATTAGTATTCCATTTAAAGAAATTTGTGATGATGTGCGGCAAGATGCGTCGAAGACTACACGTAACTTTGTTGATACGCTATCAGGCCTTAATACATATTGATGCGGAAGATAATAATGATCTTCATCAAGGTTTGGATTGGGAACTAGAGACATGTGACCTAAACGTTCGTATTCTTTTAAGAAATCAGAATATTGACTTTTTATTGATGCATTTTTGGATAACCTACGCTCAAGCGACAAAAATCTTCTAAAAGCAATATCGTAAGAGCCTCCAAGACAGCTAGGATGTTTTTTGAAAGGTAGTTGTACCATAAGCCGACCGCTAGGAAGCACCTTAATTGTGTCTATGAAATGCTTTTCGCATTCATTCTGCTCTTCAGACCATATTGACCGTAGACCTTGAATTTCTTCAAATTCAAAGAATTTTTCAAAATATTTATCAAGACCAACTTCAAGTGTATTGGCTACGCACGATGCTTTCTTTGTAGTGTTGTATTTTGATTTGTATCTTCCAGATACAATCCATCCTAATGCAGTTTGTTGCAATGATGGAAGACCCTCTCCGAGTTTTATCTGACCTGATTCTAATAAATCGAAGAAAGCTTCAGCCCCTAATAATAAATCGATTTGTGACGGTTGATTAAAATTCTCATCAGCAAGCTCTAAATTAGAAGGTAGATTCCAACTGCTTACATTGAGAGATGCTTCAGGCTGATACCCAGTGATGGAAGGTGCAACTAAAAACTCGAGAGAAATTTCAAAGTTGCTATATCGTGAACGGATTGTTGATTGAGTTTGATATTTTATTTTTGTTTCAGTCACTCCTATTCCGACGATGTCAACATTCTTACGATGTTTCCTTAGACCAAGTGAATTGGCGAACTTTTCATTAATAAAATTGACTTGTGAACCAGAATCTAGTAGAACCCTACCGAGTTGAAAGCCTTCCGATGAGTCCTTGATAAGATCTAATGCTGTTGCTAAAATAACTTGTGCTTCAGGAACTTGCTCTTTTTCCATTGCGGAATGAGTTGCAGCTGATGTGCTTTGACCAGATGTATCTGAGGGAGGATTAATACCAGAATTGGTGTCTGCAGGTTGAGTCCTATGCAAAAGGCTATGATGTGCTTGTTTGCAAGTCTTGCACTTATAAGACGATGGACATCTTAATACACTATGACCCTTCCCTAAACAATTCAGACACAAGCCTAGTTTTTTGGTTTTCCAAAATCTATCCATAACCGAAAGCTCAAGAAATTTTTTACAATTTGTAATTGAATGGTTAAGGTCTCGACATAAGATACAGGATCGTTGGTTTGCAGCAAGCGAAGTTTGTGGGCGATGAGGATTTACTATTGTTGGCTTTGTTGATGAATGTTTGTTGAATGTCTTCACGCATTGTTCCGAACGAATCTGCTTGCTATCTCTTGCTTCCAAATATTGGCACCGTTTATTGAGTATGCTTGCACAATCCTTCCAATCCGGCAACTTCTTATAGTCCAGTTGTTCATCCCACTTCGATTGTGTATCTGTGTCAACCTTCGACATCGCAATATGAATTATTATTGCGTTACAAATATTCTCATGCGATCCTATAGAAAGTAGCGAACTAATCAACGCCGAAATATTGTCTACCAAGCTCCGTAGAGAAACAGAAGAAGCTTTTTGAACCTTAGGTAATTCGATCAGCTGTGAGATATATTCTAAGAAAATGAGGCAATCATTATCATAGCGCTCTTTCAAACTAAGAAGTGCCTTGGGATAATTGGCTTCCGTGACTTGAAAAGCCTTAACTGTGCCAAGAGCTTGATCACTCAAACAAGAAAGCAAGTAATTAAATTTTTCTATTTTTGTCAAACTTAAATCATTTTCTACCAAATTGTTGTACGAATTTATAAAATTTTTATAGTCTGAATATCTTCCACTAAACTTTGGTAAACGTTGTTTTGGAAGATGACTAATTGTATGTGGGACAGTAGAAACTGTCATGTCTGCGATACTACTTCGTCTACTAGTACCCAAAAGCGAAAGAATTTTAGTTTTTGCGGTGATGTACAAATCTTCTATTTCACCTCTACTAGTATCTGTTGGTAATAAAACTTCTATTTTGGTTTGATATGCTAATATTTGTTTAAAATACGACTCCAAAATTCCTAGACGACATTCAAGTTCAGTTGAAGTTAGGGCGTTAGAATTGGATTCCACGATATTCTTTATCCGAGATATACTTCCTTTAGTAGAAGCTCGTTGTTGTTTTAATTCATCAAGTGTTGGTTCAGCCATTTTAGATTTTTAATTTTCTATTATTCTTTAAACAGCGACAGTAAAAACAAAAACGATTATAATTTATTGAAAATTCAATTAAATTTATTCAACAAATCAAAAATGCTAGGTGGCAACCCTGTTGTAAAGAATAAAATTTCCCAACAAAAAACTGTCCCAACAAATAAAATCTCACGGCGAGTTGAATTCAAAGATAGATTGTGAGAATTGAGATTAATCCAAAATCCAATTTTAACAAGCGAATTTATTCTGTACTAAGAATTTTTTTTCAAAGCATTGAAGGTTAAACCTACGAAAAGGCAAAAGTTGTTTAATGCATTTCAACGACAAAAAAATGCTATTCAAAAAAGCTCTATCAGTGAATTGATCATGAAGCAAAAATCTCCCCCGACGACGACGATGATGGCGATGATGACGATGATGACAACGTTGACGACCTGGGTGATGATGTATTGGCGAAATGAAGATCGATGCACTGATATCAAGTTGAAATCGAATCAGGTGTGTATACCATGGAGATGTTATGTGGCTACGATAAGAGAGTACGAGCGAATAGAGCAAAGCGATAAATGAAATCAATGATGTTGTGTGCCGAAATGTTGATCTGTGCACTGAAATCGAAATCAGGTGTGTATACTATGGATCCTATTTGTGGATTGTAAGTAACGAGAGAACGAGCGAATAGAGCGAAACGATATTATGCAATGGTGTGGTGAGTGCGTCAATGGGTTAGTTTTCGAAAATATGTTGGAAACGAAAGCTTTTTAATATTGTGTGAATGTGTGTGTGTGTTTCGCCCAAAAGTGGATCGTAATTACACTTTTGTGGATTTTATCAATTTTTACGTGATGAAAGCACCATAAATTATGCGGATGCTGATTATGGTTAGCGAATGAATTTATGTTCGATATATGTTATTTAGTTTATGTAGTTTTATATTTAAATATTTATTTATGAAATTTATTTATAAAGCAGGATATGTTGTTCATAGTTTTATTTAAATATAGTTAGAATATATTTTATGTATGTATATAGTTTAGATATATATATAATGTACATTTGAAGATTTAGGTAATAGCAAGTTAATGGTCTTTTTTGTATGTCGAATGTGCGTTTTTTTTTTTTTTTTTTTTTGTATTTAGCTTTTATGTTGTAATTAGCTTTAAAATTATGAATTATGATGCTGGAACAACGCACATTTGAATAAAATTCAGACCGGACATACCTGGGTGGGAATTTTTATACTTATTTCCCACAATTTTCTCTGGCTTTTTAACCTGCTGGTTCGTCTTCTTCTGGGATGATTGATGAGAGTTTTCTCCTTGGATTTTGTTCTCCTTTCTCCTGGATTTTAGCACCAACACCATGCACTCGCGACACGAAACCGATAGCGCGACGTAACCGATGAAATTTTCACTTTTAATGCACTAATTTATAGTTTTTTGATTAAGTTTATAGTTTTTATAGTCACTTTTAGTGCAAGATATATATAAGTTTTCACACAGAATTTATTTCTTTTTAAATTTTGTATAGGAATTTATGTGGATTACCACTTTAAACACGTTTGGGCGCCAAAAATGTACGATCAAACAACCTTGACCGTCAACCTGGGAACTCTATTTTGTCTTTTCTATGAAAAAGATAGGTAGATCCTGGTTGAGATAAATTAAGCGAAATTACTTTAGATCCTATAACTTTTAAATTACTATATTATAGCCGATATACTATAAAAGCGAAACTATAAACTTGTAGCGAACGACGAAATGAAAATGCAGCGATTTTTCCCCTAAGGGTTTTTGAACAAGAAAAGAGATTTTATTAAAGTTGAAAGCTTCTATTTATACATACATTTTATTGCAGATTTTTAGAGAGAGAAATTACGTTATTTTTAAGTAACATTTTTAAGGCGAATTCAACAATAAGTTATTATGGCGAATGGTATAAATGAAGCGCCAAATTCAAAAATAAATGTAATAAAAGTAGTAGAATTTATTCAATTTAAGAGTAAGTTAATTATTCAAAATTTAATTCAAAAATAAAGTAATTTATGATGATTTGAGCTCCAACACTTGACATGTACTAGAAAAAGATACTCCTAATCAAGATCTATCATTATAGATATAGATGAGTCATTTTGGAGCATCCTGAAGGATTTTTGATGTTCTAGACGAAAATCAAATCACACCCAAAACCTTCACCTGATCCTTCCCAACCCTCAAAATCGATCAAGACTTCAAAATAGATACTTGACATGTACTAGAAAAAGATAGTCCTAATCAAGATCTATCATTATAAATATAGATGAGTCATTTTGGAGCATCCTGAAGGATTTTTGATGTTCTAGACGAAAATCAAATCACACCCAAAACCATCACCTGATCCTTCCCAACCCCCAAAATCGATCAAGACTTCAAAATAGATACTTGACATGTACTAGAAAAAGATACTCCTAATCAAGATCTATCATTATAGATATAGATGAGTCATTTTGGAGCATCCTGAAGGATTTTTGATGTTCTAGACGAAAATCAAATCACACCCAAAACCATCACCTGATCCTTCCCAACCCCCAAAATCGATCAAGACTTCAAAATAGATACTTGACATGTACTAGAAAAAGATACTCCTAATCAAGATCTATCATTATAGATATAAATGAGTCATTTTGGAGCATCCTGAAGGATTTTTGATGTTCTAGACGAAAATCAAATCACACCCAAAACCATCACCTGATCCTTCCCAACCCCCAAAATCGATCAAGACTTCAAAATAGATACTTGACATGTACTAGAAAAAGATACTCCTAATCAAGATCTATCATTATAGATATAGATGAGTCATTTTGGAGCATCCTGAAGGATTTTTGATGTTCTAGACGAAAATCAAATCACACCCAAAACCTTCACCTGATCCTTCCCAACCCTCAAAATCGATCAAGACTTCAAAATAGATACTTGACATGTACTAGAAAAAGATACTCCTAATCAAGATCTATCATTATAAATATAGATGAGTCATTTTGGAGCATCCTGAAGGATTTTTGATGTTCTAGACGAAAATCAAATCACACCCAAAACCATCACCTGATCCTTCCCAACCCCCAAAATCGATCAAGACTTCAAAATAGATACTTGACATGTACTAGAAAAAGATACTCCTAATCAAGATCTATCATTATAGATATAGATGAGTCATTTTGGAGCATCCTGAAGGATTTTTGATGTTCTAGACGAAAATCAAATCACACCCAAAACCATCACCTGATCCTTCCCAACCCCCAAAATCGATCAAGACTTCAAAATAGATACTTGAGATGTACTAGAAAAAGATACTCCTAATCAAGATCTATCATTATAGATATAGATGAGTCATTTTGGAGCATCCTGAAGGATTTTTGATGTTCTAGACGAAAATCAAATCACACCCAAAACCATCACCTGATCCTTCCCAACCCCCAAAATCGATCAAGACTTCAAAATAGATACTTGACATGTACTAGAAAAAGATACTTCTAATCAAGATCTATCATTATAGATATAGATGAGTCATTTTGGAGCATCCTGAAGGATTTTTGATGTTCTAGGCGAAAATCAAATCACACCCAAAACCATCACCTGATCCTTCCCAACCCCCAAAATCGATCAAGACTTCAAAATAGATACTTGACATGTACTAGAAAAAGATACTCCTAATCAAGATCTATCATTATAGATATAGATGAGTCATTTTGGAGCATCCTGAAGGATTTTTGATGTTCTAGACGAAAATCAAATCACACCCAAAACCATCACCTGATCCTTCCCAACCCCCAAAATCGATCAAGACTTCAAAATAGATACTTGACATGTACTAGAAAAAGATACTCCTAATCAAGATCTATCATTATAGATATAGATAAGTCATTTTGGAGCATCCTGAAGGATTTTTGATGTTCTAGACGAAAATCAAATCACACCCAAAACCATCACCTGATCCTTCCCAACCCCCAAAATCGATCAAGACTTCAAAATAGATACTTGACATGTACTAGAAAAAGATACTCCTAATCAAGATCTATCATTATAGATATAGATGAGTCATTTTGGAGCATCCTGAAGGATTTTTGATGTTCTAGACGAAAATCAAATCACACCCAAAACCATCACCTGATCCTTCCCAACCCCAAAAATCGATCAAGACTTCAAAATAGATACTTGACATGTACTAGAAAAAGATACTCCTAATCAAGATCTATCATTATAGATATAGATGAGTCATTTTGGAGCATCATGAAGGATTTTTGATGTTCTAGACGAAAATCAAATCACACCCAAAACCATCACCTGATCCTTCTCAACCCCCAAAATCGATCAAGACTTCAAAATAGATACTTTACATGTACTAGAAAAAGATACTCCTAATCAAGATCTATCATTATAGATATAGATGAGTCATTTTGGAGCATCCTGAAGGATTTTTGATGTTCTAGACGAAAATCAAATCAGACCCAAAACCATCACCTGATCCTTCCCAACCCCCAAAATCGATCAAGACTTCAAAATAGATACTTGACATGTACTAGAAAAAGATACTCCTAATCAAGATCTATCATTATAGATATAGATGAGTCATTTTGGAGCATCCTGAAGGATTTTTGATGTTCTAGACGAAAATCAAATCACACCCAAAACCATCACCTGATCCTTCCCAACCCCCAAAATCGATCAAGACTTCAAAATAGATACTTGACATGTACTAGAAAAAGATACTCCTAATCAAGATCTATCATTATAGATATAGATGAGTCATTTTGGAGCATCCTGAAGGATTTTTGATGTTCTAGACGAAAATCAAATCACACCCAAAACCATCACCTGATCCTTCCCAACCCCCAAAATCGATCAAGACTTCAAAATAGATACTTGACATGTACTAGAAAAAGATACTCCTAATCAAGATCTATCATTATAGATATAGATGAGTCATTTTGGAGCATCCTGAAGGATTTTTGATGTTCTAGACGAAAATCAAATCACACCCAAAACCATCACCTGATCCTTCCCAACTCCCAAAATCGATCAAGACTTCAAAATAGATACTTGACATGTACTAGAAAAAGATACTCCTAATCAAGATCTATCATTATAGATATAGATGAGTCATTTTGGAGCATCCTGAAGGATTTTTGATGTTCTAGACGAAAATCAAATCACACCCAAAACCATCACTTGATCCTTCCCAACCCCCAAAATCGATCAAGACTTCAAAATAGATACTTGACATGTACTAGAAAAAGATACTCCTAATCAAGATCTATTATTATAGATATAGATGAGTCATTTTGGAGCATCCTGAAGGATTTTTGATGTTCTAGACGAAAATCAAATCACACCCAAAACCATCACCTGATCCTTCCCAACCCCCAAAATCGATCAAGACTTCAAAATAGATACTTGACATGTACTAGAAAAAGATACTCCTAATCAAGATCTATCATTATAGATATAGATGAGTCATTTTGGAGCATCCTGAAGGATTTTTGATGTTCTAGACGAAAATCAAATCACACCCAAAACCATCACCTGATCCTTCCCAACCCCCAAAACCGATCAAGACTTCAAAATAGATACTTGACATGTACTAGAAAAAGATACTCCTAATCAAGATCTATCATTATAGATATAGATGAGTCATTTTGGAGCATCCTGAAGGATTTTTGATGTTCTAGACGAAAATCAAATCACACCCAAAACCATCACCTGATCCTTCCCAACCCCCAAAATCGATCAAGACTTCAAAATAGATACTTGACATGTACTAGAAAAAGATACTCCTAATCAAGATCTATCATTATAGATATAGATGAGTCATTTTGGAGCATCCTGAAGGATTTTTGATGTTCTAGACGAAAATCAAATCACACCCCAAAACCATCACCTGATCCTTCCCAACCCCCAAAATCGATCAAGACTTCAAAATAGATACTTGACATGTACTAGAAAAAGATACTCCTAGTCAAGATCTATCATTATAGATAAAGATGAGTCATTTTGGAGCATCCTGAAGGATTTTTGATGTTCTAGACGAAAATCAAATCACACCCAAAACCATCACCTGATCCTTCCCAACCCCCAAAATCGATCAAGACTTCAAAATAGATACTTGACATGTACTAGAAAAAGATACTCCTAATCAAGATCTATCATTATAGATATAGATGAGTCATTTTGGAGCATCCTGAAGGATTTTTGATGTTCTAGACGAAAATCAAATCACACCCAAAACCATCACCTGATCCTTCCCAACCCCCAAAATCGATCAAGACTTCAAAATAGATACTTGACATGTACTAGAAAAAGATACTCCTAATCAAGATCTATCATTATAGATATAGATGAGTCATTTTGGAGCATCCTGAAGGATTTTTGATGTTCTAGACGAAAATCAAATCACACCCAAAACCATCACCTGATCCTTCCCAACCCCCAAAATCGATCAAGACTTCAAAATAGATACTTGACATGTACTAGAAAAAGATACTCCTAATCAAGATCTATCATTATAGATATAGATGAGTCATTTTGGAGCATCCTGAAGGATTTTTGATGTTCTAGACGAAAATCAAATCACACCCAAAACCATCACCTGATCCTTCCCAACCCCCAAAATCGATCAAGACTTCAAAATAGATACTTGACATGTACTAGAAAAAGATACTCCTAATCAAGATCTATCATTATAGATATAGATGAGTCATTTTGGAGCATCCTGAAGGATTTTTGATGTTCTAGACGAAAATCAAATCACACCCAAAACCATCACCTGATCCTTCCCAACCCCCAAAATCGATCAAGACTTCAAAATAGATACTTGACATGTACTAGAAAAAGATACTCCTAATCAAGATCTATCATTATAGATATAGATGAGTCATTTTGGAGCATCCTGAAGGATTTTTGATGTTCTAGACGAAAATCAAATCACACCCAAAACCATCACCTGATCCTTCCCAACTCCCAAAATCGATCAAGACTTCAAAATAGATACTTGACATGTACTAGAAAAAGATACTCCTAATCAAGATCTATCATTATAGATATAGATGAGTCATTTTGGAGCATCCTGAAGGATTTTTGATGTTCTAGACGAAAATCAAATCACACCCAAAACCATCACCTGATCCTTCCCAACCCCCAAAATCGATCAAGACTTCAAAATAGATACTTGACATGTACTAGAAAAAGATACTCCTAATCAAGATCTATCATTATAGATATAGATGAGTCATTTTGGAGCATCCTGAAGGATTTTTGATGTTCTAGACGAAAATCAAATCACACCCAAAACCATCACTTGATCCTTCCCAACCCCCAAAATCGATCAAGACTTCAAAATAGATACTTGACATGTACTAGAAAAAGATATTCCTAATCAAGATCTATCATTATAGATATAGATGAGTCATTTTGGAGCATCCTGAAGGATTTTTGATGTTCTAGACGAAAATCAAATCACACCCAAAACCATCACCTGATCCTTCCCAACCCCCAAAATCGATCAAGACTTCAAAATAGATACTTGACATGTACTAGAAAAAGATACTCCTAATCAAGATCTATCATTATAGATATAGATGAGTCATTTTGGAGCATCCTGAAGGATTTTTGATGTTCTAGACGAAAATCAAATCACACCCAAAACCATCACCTGATCCTTCCCAACCCCCAAAATCGATCAAGACTTCAAAATAGATACTTGACATGTACTAGAAAAAGATACTCCTAATCAAGATCTATCATTATAGATATAGATGAGTCATTTTGGAGCATCCTGAAGGATTTTTGATGTTCTAGACGAAAATCAAATCACACCCAAAACCATCACCTGATCCTTCCCAACCCCCAAAACCGATCAAGACTTCAAAATAGATACTTGACATGTACTAGAAAAAGATACTCCTAATCAAGATCTATCATTATAGATATAGATGAGTCATTTTGGAGCATCCTGAAGGATGTTTGATGTTCTAGACGAAAATCAAATCACACCCAAAACCATCACCTGATCCTTCCCAACCCCCAAAATCGATCAAGACTTCAAAATAGATACTTGACATGTACTAGAAAAAGATACTCCTAATCAAGATCTATCATTATAGATATAGATGAGTCATTTTGGAGCATCCTGAAGGATTTTTGATGTTCTAGACGAAAATCAAATCACACCCAAAACCATCACCTGATCCTTCCCAACCCCCAAAATCGATCAAGACTTCAAAATAGATACTTGACATGTACTAGAAAAAGATACTCCTAATCAAGATCTATCATTATAGATATAGATGAGTCATTTTGGAGCATCCTGAAGGATTTTTGATGTTCTAGACGAAAATCAAATCACACCCAAAACCATCACCTGATCCTTCCCAACCCCCAAAATCGATCAAGACTTCAAAATAGATACTTGACATGTACTAGAAAAAGATACTCCTAATCAAGATCTATCATTATAGATATAGATGAGTCATTTTGGAGCATCCTGAAGGATTTTTGATGTTCTAGACGAAAATCAAATCACACCCAAAACCATCACTTGATCCTTCCCAACCCCCAAAATCGATCAAGACTTCAAAATAGATACTTGACATGTACTAGAAAAAGATACTCCTAGTCAAGATCTATCATTATAGATAAAGATGAGTCATTTTGGAGCATCCTGAAGGATTTTTGATGTTCTAGACGAAAATCAAATCACACCCAAAACCATCACCTGATCCTTCCCAACCCCCAAAATCGATCAAGACTTCAAAATAGATACTTGACATGTACTAGAAAAAGATACTCCTAATCAAGATCTATCATTATAGATATAGATGAGTCATTTTGGAGCATCCTGAAGGATTTTTGATGTTCTAGACGAAAATCAAATCACACCCAAAACCATCACCTGATCCTTCCCAACCCCCAAAATCGATCAAGACTTCAAAATAGATACTTGACATGTACTAGAAAAAGATACTCCTAATCAAGATCTATCATTATAGATATAGATGAGTCATTTTGGAGCATCCTGAAGGATTTTTGATGTTCTAGACGAAAATCAAATCACACCCAAAACCATCACCTGATCCTTCCCAACCCACAAAATCGATCAAGACTTCAAAATAGATACTTGACATGTACTAGAAAAAGATACTCCTAATCAAGATCTATCATTATAGATATAGATGAGTCATTTTGGAGCATCCTGAAGGATTTTTGATGTTCTAGACGAAAATCAAATCACACCCAAAACCATCACCTGATCCTTCCCAACCCCCAAAATCGATCAAGACTTCAAAATAGATACTTGACATGTACTAGAAAAAGATACTCCTAATCAAGATCTATCATTATAAATATAGATGAGTCATTTTGGAGCATCCTGAAGGATTTTTGATGTTCTAGACGAAAATCAAATCACACTCAAAACCATCACCTGATCCTTCCCAACCCCCAAAATCGATCAAGACTTCAAAATAGATACTTGACATGTACTAGAAAAAGATACTCCTAATCAAGATCTATCATTATAGATATAGATGAGTCATTTTGGAGCATCCTGAAGGATTTTTGATGTTCTAGACGAAAATCAAATCACACCCAAAACCATCACCTGATCCTTCCCAACCCCCAAAATCGATCAAGACTTCAAAATAGATACTTGACATGTACTAGAAAAAGATACTCCTAATCAAGATCTATCATTATAGATATAGATGAGTCATTTTGGAGCATCCTGAAGGATTTTTGATGTTCTAGACGAAATCAAATCACACCCAAAACCATCACCTGATCCTTCCCAACCCCCAAAATCGATCAAGACTTCAAAATAGATACTTGACATGTACTAGAAAAAGATACTCCTAATCAAGATCTATCATTATAGATATAGATAAGTCATTTTGGAGCATCCTGAAGGATTTTTGATGTTCTAGACGAAAATCAAATCACACCCAAAACCATCACCTGATCCTTCCCAACCCCCAAAATCGATCAAGACTTCAAAATAGATACTTGACATGTACTAGAAAAAGATACTCCTAATCAAGATCTATCATTATAGATATAGATGAGTCATTTTGGAGCATCCTGAAGGATTTTTGATGTTCTAGACGAAAATCAAATCACACCCAAAACCATCACCTGATCCTTCCCAACCCCCAAAATCGATCAAGACTTCAAAATAGATACTTGACATGTACTAGAAAAAGATACTCCTAATCAAGATCTATCATTATAGATATAGATGAGTCATTTTGGAGCATCATGAAGGATTTTTGATGTTCTAGACGAAAATCAAATCACACCCAAAACCATCACCTGATCCTTCTCAACCCCCAAAATCGATCAAGACTTCAAAATAGATACTTTACATGTACTAGAAAAAGATACTCCTAATCAAGATCTATCATTATAGATATAGATGAGTCATTTTGGAGCATCCTGAAGGATTTTTGATGTTCTAGACGAAAATCAAATCAGACCCAAAACCATCACCTGATCCTTCCCAACCCCCAAAATCGATCAAGACTTCAAAATAGATACTTGACATGTACTAGAAAAAGATACTCCTAATCAAGATCTATCATTATAGATATAGATGAGTCATTTTGGAGCATCCTGAAGGATTTTTGATGTTCTAGACGAAAATCAAATCACACCCAAAACCATCACCTGATCCTTCCCAACCCCCAAAATCGATCAAGACTTCAAAATAGATACTTGACATGTACTAGAAAAAGATACTCCTAATCAAGATCTATCATTATAGATATAGATGAGTCATTTTGGAGCATCCTGAAGGATTTTTGATGTTCTAGACGAAAATCAAATCACACCCAAAACCATCACCTGATCCTTCCCAACCCCCAAAATCGATCAAGACTTCAAAATAGATACTTGACATGTACTAGAAAAAGATACTCCTAATCAAGATCTATCATTATAGATATAGATGAGTCATTTTGGAGCATCCTGAAGGATTTTTGATGTTCTAGGCGAAAATCAAATCACACCCAAAACCATCACCTGATCCTTCCCAACCCCCAAAATCGATCAAGACTTCAAAATAGATACTTGACATGTACTAGAAAAAGATACTCCTAATCAAGATCTATCATTATAGATATAGATGAGTCATTTTGGAGCATCCTGAAGGATTTTTGATGTTCTAGACGAAAATCAAATCACACCCAAAACCATCACCTGATCCTTCCCAACCCCCAAAATCGATCAAGACTTCAAAATAGATACTTGACATGTACTAGAAAAAGATACTCCTAATCAAGATCTATCATTATAGATATAGATGAGTCATTTTGGAGCATCCTGAAGGATTTTTGATGTTCTAGACGAAAATCAAATCACCCAAAACCATCACCTGATCCTTCCCAACCCCCAAAATCGATCAAGACTTCAAAATAGATACTTGACATGTACTAGAAAAAGATACTCCTAATCAAGATCTATCATTATAGATATAGATGAGTCATTTTGGAGCATCCTGAAGGATTTTTGATGTTCTAGACGAAAATCAAATCACACCCAAAACCATCACCTGATCCTTCCCAACCCCCAAAATCGATCAAGACTTCAAAATAGATACTTGACATGTACTAGAAAAAGATACTCCTAATCAAGATCTATCATTATAGATATAGATAAGTCATTTTGGAGCATCCTGAAGGATTTTTGATGTTCTAGACGAAAATCAAATCACACCCAAAACCATCACCTGATCCTTCCCAACCCCCAAAATCGATCAAGACTTCAAAATAGATACTTGACATGTACTAGAAAAAGATACTCCTAATCAAGATCTATCATTATAGATATAGATGAGTCATTTTGGAGCATCCTGAAGGATTTTTGATGTTCTAGACGAAAATCAAATCACACCCAAAACCATCACCTGATCCTTCCCAACCCCCCCAAAATCGATCAAGACTTCAAAATAGATACTTGACATGTACTAGAAAAAGATACTCCTAATCAAGATCTATCATAATAGATATAGATGAGTCATTTTGGAGCATCCTGAAGGATTTTTGATGTTCTAGACGAAAATCAAATCACACCCAAAACCATCACCTGATCCTTCCCAACCCCCAAAATCGATCAAGACTTCAAAATAGATACTTGACATGTACTAGAAAAAGATACTCCTAATCAAGATCTATCATTATAGATATAGATGAGTCATTTTGGAGCATCCTGAAGGATTTTTGATGTTCTAGACGAAAATCAAATCACACCCAAAACCATCACCTGATCCTTCCCAACCCCCAAAATCGATCAAGACTTCAAAATAGATACTTGACATGTACTAGAAAAAGATACTCCTAATCAAGATCTATCATTATAGATATAGATGAGTCATTTTGGAGCATCCTGAAGGATTTTTGATGTTCTAGACGAAAATCAAATCACACCCAAAACCATCACCTGATCCTTCCCAACCCCCAAAATCGATCAAGACTTCAAAATAGATACTTGACATGTACTAGAAAAAGATACTCCTAATCAAGATCTATCATTATAGATATAGATGAGTCATTTTGGAGCATCCTGAAGGATTTTTGATGTTCAAGACGAAAATCAAATCACACCCAAAACCATCACCTGATCCTTCCCAACCCCCAAAATCGATCAAGACTTCAAAATAGATACTTGACATGTACTAGAAAAAGATACTCCTAATCAAGATCTATCATTATAGATATAGATGAGTCATTTTGGAGCATCCTGAAGGATTTTTGATGTTCTAGACGAAAATCAAATCACACCCAAAACCATCACTTGATCCTTCCCAACCCCCAAAATCGATCAAGACTTCAAAATAGATACTTGACATGTACTAGAAAAAGATACTCCTAATCAAGATCTATCATTATAGATATAGATGAGTCATTTTGGAGCATCCTGAAGGATTTTTGATGTTCTAGACGAAAATCAAATCACACCCAAAACCATCACCTGATCCTTCCCAACCCCCAAAATCGACCAAGACTTCAAAATAGATACTTGACATGTACTAGAAAAAGATACTCCTAATCAAGATCTATCATTATAGATATAGATGAGTCATGTTGGAGCATCCTGAAGGATTTTTGATGTTCTAGACGAAAATCAAATCACACCCAAAACCATCACCTGATCCTTCCCAACCCCCAAAATCGATCAAGACTTCAAAATAGATACTTGACATGTACTAGAAAAAGATACTCCTAATCAAGATCTATCATTATAGATATAGATGAGTCATTTTGGAGCATCCTGAAGGATTTTTGATGTTCTAGACGAAAATCAAATCACACCCAAAACCATCACCTGATCCTTCCCAACCCCCAAAACCGATCAAGACTTCAAAATAGATACTTGACTTGTACTAGAAAAAGATACTCCTAATCAAGATCTATCATTATAGATATAGATGAGTCATTTTGGAGCATCCTGAAGGATTTTTGATGTTCTAGACGAAAATCAAATCACACCCAAAACCATCACCTGATCCTTCCCAACCCCCAAAATCGATCAAGACTTCAAAATAGATACTTGACATGTACTAGAAAAAGATACTCCTAATCAAGATCTATCATTATAGATATAGATGAGTCATTTTGGAGCATCCTGAAGGATTTTTGATGTTCTAGACGAAAATCAAATCACACCCAAAACCATCACCTGATCCTTCCCAACCCCCAAAATCGATCAAGACTTCAAAATAGATACTTGACATGTACTAGAAAAAGATACTCCTAATCAAGATCTATCATTATAGATATAGATGAGTCATTTTGGAGCATCCTGAAGGATTTTTGATGTTCTAGACGAAAATCAAATCACACCCAAAACCATCACCTGATCCTTCCCAACCCCCAAAATCGATCAAGACTTCAAAATAGATACTTGACATGTACTAGAAAAAGATACTCC
The DNA here is from genome assembly GCF_945859685.1 of Eupeodes corollae. Taxonomy (NCBI): domain Eukaryota; kingdom Metazoa; phylum Arthropoda; class Insecta; order Diptera; family Syrphidae; genus Eupeodes; species Eupeodes corollae. The sequence goes on from NW_026605434.1 coordinate 43,428, forward strand.
TAATCAAGATCTATCATTATAGATATAGATGAGTCATTTTGGAGCATCCTGAAGGATTTTTGATGTTCTAGACGAAAATCAAATCACACCCAAAACCATCACCTGATCCTTCCCAACCCCCAAAATCGATCAAGACTTCAAAAAAGATACTTGACATGTACTAGAAAAAGATACTCCTAATCAAGATCTATCATTATAGATAAAGATGTGTCATTTTGGAGCATCCTGAAGGATTTTTGATGTTCTAGACGAAAATCAAATCACACCCAAAACCATCACCTGATCCTTCCCAACCCCCAAAATCGATCAAGACTTCAAAATAGATACTTGACATGTACTAGAAAAAGATACTCCTAATCAAGATCTATCATTATAGATATAGATGAGTCATTTTGGAGCATCCTGAAGGATTTTTGATGTTCTAGACGAAAATCAAATCACACCCAAAACCATCACCTGATCCTTCCCAACCCCCAAAATCGATCAAGACTTCAAAATAGATACTTGTCATGTACTAGAAAAAGATACTCCTAATCAAGATCTATCATTATAGATATAGATGAGTCATTTTGAAGCATCCTGAAGGATTTTTGATGTTCTAGACGAAAATCAAATCACACCCAAAACCATCACCTGATCCTTCCCAACCCCCAAAATCGATCAAGACTTCAAAATAGATACTTGACATGTACTAGAAAA
>NW_026605435.1:0-27344 GCF_945859685.1 Eupeodes corollae
GGGTGAATAAATCGTATGGCTAGGCTATATATCAAAAGAGAACTTTTCATTTCAATGCACTTCCTCTTTTTGCCATCAAGAGGAAATAACTTCTTCGGTTTCCTGAAATTTAAAGAAATAAGAAAAACAAATTAGAAAGAAAAATATCTTCAAAAAAGAATAAAATAGAAGGATTGTCATTCAAAACTATCAAAAACATCAGTGTTGGAATAGTCATGACATTTTATACAAAAACATATACGGACAGATTTTATTTTATTTTTATTTTTTCATGTTTTGAAATACAATTTTATTTAACTTTGAGGGGAGTGAGTCTTGTATTAAACTTAAAATATCTGAAGAAAATAACGTCCCTGTTCCTTTTCTCTTAAAAACGTGATAACGTTGTTTTCTCGTTTAAAAAAGCTGGTGAAGGACTTTATTTTTATCAAAACAAAATTAAATTTTTATAAATTAATTACGAAAGATTCTTTGAAATCTTCATCATGAAAAAGACCAAGGATTCCAATTAGGCACATCCTTAATTTATCTTTGATTTTCCATCTATACAAATTTCTATATACTCGAAGAACAACATACAACCGTTTAGTAGTCTGTCATTAGATTGCCATTTTCTACTGAAACTTGTAACATCCCACTTCTGAAAGGGATAATCAGTACCCCTAACATGTTTAAAGATTAAACTCACAGTACGGGCGTTTGAAAATAGGGAAGGATTTAACAGGAGATACCAGTGTGCATTGGTTTTAAATTTTTGAATATCAAAATAGGAGCGAAACCAGAGTTTGGTAAAACGTTTCACATTCTTGATGAGCAGTCTCTGAAATGAAGATCAGGGCTATTCTGGAAGTGAGATTATTATGGCTGAATTGTTTGAGGAGGGATATAAATCCGGCTAATACAATACAATATTGCTTGTTAAGAATATATATACGGTAACAAAAAGTATGAAACGGTTACTCCCAAAATATGTAGTTCCTTCAAAACTAGCGTGATTGCTAAACAAGTTTTAAAAGGCTTCCAATTTTACGTTTATTGAAAAATAATAATAAATTCATTATCTTCTAAATCTAATTTCTGAATAACGTTAAATTTAAAAAAAATTAAGGGCATGGTGGTTATTGCGTTGGACTGTCATGCCAGAGGTCTTGGGTTCAATCCCTGCCTGTGCCATCTAAAGTTTTTTTGCACGGGTACTGCCTCTTTCCACCAATTGACAATTCCTCCAAGATTAGCTCTTGTAATGAAAAGTGCTTTCTTCCTAGCTCTCAACGGACTGTTTCGCAACCTAATTTATTTATTTCTTTAAGGACAACGTTATTAAGATAGAAATGGCTATGAACAGCTAAGGGTACTGTCTTCATCTAAAGAGTTAACTGCAGTTGCAGACAAGAGATCACTATGAATGTACATAATGAAAAACTTTGAATTTAAACTGGAGTCCTGGGGAAAACCAGCGTTTACTGTTTTAAAATTCAAACTTAAAACCATCATCTAATACAACTAGTTGGAGGATTATAAAGGTAGTTTCAAGTCCAACGAAGAAAAGGTTCGTCAATACTAGAAGGGACCATTTATTAAAAAAAAAGAACAGTTTAGTCACAGTGTAACGAAGTGTTACACTTCTCTTTTATCACCCCGAATTTTAGAGAATAAATCGTAAGACTAGCTAATGCAGAAGGCACGATCATTTCATGAACATATAAATATGCAGAGGAAGTACATATTGTAAAAGGCTTTGCGATTCACCTGCTTTCTATTCACAGTGAACTTTCACGTGATATTTTATAAGGGGAGATTACATTTGTTCTATTTTTAGCTTGTTTGGTTACCACAACTAGTATTTCAAATTCAGGGCCGTCTCGTAGTTTATGAATCCCAAAATACATTGTTTCTTCCCCGTTCATTCTGTTGTTCAATTTTTCTAAGTGATGACAGACAAGGCTTAGGTTGGCGGCTTATTCTCTAATTTGAATCAATCTTAAGAAATTATAATCCCAACCCATTATTCCGTGCTAATCTTCTACTAAGGTAGCAATTGTTATACCTTGTCGGCGCGAGACAAAGTTACGATTATCGTCTGGTTTCCTGAGGAGCACGAAGGGATTTTATCCCTGTTCGTTTTGCAAACTTCTTCTTCTAATTGTACTATGGACAAAGCCGAGTTTTCTCTAGTTTGCTGCTTGGAAAAGAGAACGTAATCCCAACCGATTTTTCCATGGTTACTATTTAAGAGTAATGCCATTTACCATTCAATATTTATGTTAGTAAGAGGTGTTCCATTATATTCCATCAGTTCTGCCATAGGTTCTACAAGCATAAAACATTATAAGACAAAAAGTATATTATATTTTCTAGTAGTTGTTGGTTTATTTATTTGGCCATAATACTTACTTCAAAAAATTAAAGAAATAGTTTCACTTTAAATGAATGACCACAGCTTTAAAGCCAGTCTTTGAGCGTTGTGACCATTAACCTATAGTGGTACGCACTGTTACCACTGCAATTTTTGACACTGTTTCCTTCGACTTTTAGAAATCTTTCAAGTTTTTTTTACAATTCTGACAAAAAAACTTAATTACTAAAATGTGGAATTCGCTAGAATCTATCTTAAGCTTTTTTAAAACTACGGTATTGACTCCTTCCACAATAACTTTTAGAGTACAGGTGTTAACGTATGATCTGTAGATCGTCATCAAAAGTCCTATATGTGCAGAATCTCGCCGATCAGGAGATTAGCGGAACTGCCAATCTATCCTGTATCAGACCGCATCTATGTAAAAAGAGGAATGCCTCTGGTGGAAAGAAGCCGCTCAAGCATGCACTCTCTAAATACTCGTCGTTCGGATAGAACGCCCTAAAAATTAAATTGTTGGTCGAAGACAAAGCTCTTGCAATGTGACCTCGAAAGAGTTTTATTACGAAAATGTAAATTCTGTTGATTCGAGTCCCGTTGTATAGGAACTCGTTGGAATAGTAATGCACGTAAGAAGATTTGGCTGTTATATATATATGATATAAGCTGGTACATCATCGTAAACACTACTGCTCGAACACCCGAAACTTCTCTATCTGGGACGGGGCAACGTTGAACCACACAGGGCAACCATAAACGATCATCGGCCATATGAGGGCCATGTAGCAAATTACCTTCACTCTGGGGTCAAGTCGACTGCTAAAAAACAGCCATTTCGTCGGAGCGAAGGCTCCTCTGGCCCTGGTCAGAGCATCATTTATATGTCTGTCGAAATATGAATACTGATCTAACCAGATACCGAGGTACTTCACTACACTTTTGCTCGCCAATGGCTGCCCGTGAAGGTCAACGATAACCATCTTATGCCAATTCTTTCACGTATCCCTTGTGGCCCTAGCCAACGGAGTCCGGAATAGAATTGTTTCCGACTTCTGGACATTTATTTTCAGTTTCCAGTCGTGGCAATATCTCTGAATCTTGTCGAAATCACGCTGCAAGATAATTCTAATAACTTCAACCTTTCGGGCCGTTCTGTACGCAATTAGATCGTAGGCGTACGCAATTGCCTTTGTAAGATTTGAACTAAGCTATTAAAAAACCTTAGAAGAAGTATAATTTGATTACCAGCTACATAACCTTGTTGACCAGTGTTAAGCGTATAGATAAGCCATTAAGGAAATTCCTTGCCTTGATGATTTTAGCAACTCTCTACTCATGTGTGGTCCTTTAATGACGCTGCTTAGCTTATGATGGCACATCATGAATCTTAAAGGCTCGTTGTTCGTTATTTGTTATTTCCAAAAACACCATGAATTAATGTGTAGTAGGCTTGTTGTAAATTGTATTTTATGGACATTTAGAAATTAATATATGTACGTAGTTATATACATAGGTACATACCTAAATCTAATCTTAGGAAATCAGTCCAAGAGGTGTTAAGTAGAGCATGATTATTAGACTATATACATATCTTATATGACATAAACAAGAGGAATAATAGTTAAGTTTGTGAATTTGAGATTATGATTGGCATAATATGTTATAGCCCATAAATTGATTTATGAAACTCATTCGTTTGGAAATCTGCCAAAATCATTGACGAACTATTAAGATTAAGATTAGTAGAATATAATACTATGCATTGCATAGTTATGCTAGAGTGAGGAAGAGAGTGAGAGAGATACAATACTCAAGAACTTCAAGTATATTAATTTTGATTTGTAAGGTCTTAGCTATAAGAAACCAAATTAAGGGCTGGACAATTTATTTTAGAAGGTTGATAGTTTATATAATAGAAGTAAAAGCTAATAGAATTCTAGGTAGTTTATTGACTTAAGGAAACTAATTGGATTTAGAAACTTAGGAAAGTTATAGTTGAATATGGCTTATTTAGGGCTATGGAAAAGTGAAAAATAAATATTATACTTGTTTTAACAAAACCCAATTCAATTTTTAGTTCATAAAATGATGTTGACCCGCATTAACCTTGAAGTATTAACATATGCCAACCACTTCTTCCCTAGTGACTCTGGCGCATAACTTATGCTGAATTAAGCCGTTCGCTTCCATTGTCTATGTTGGTTTTGGGGATCAATGTACAATTCGGCTTAATAGCAACTTCAAAATGTTTTAAATCAATCTCGATGCTAGTTTAAATCACCTCGACGTCACATAAATCGGAGTAATTTAATAATATTTTAATGGGGGTTTAACCTCCATTTATTTCGTTTAATTCATGCTATAACTTTATTGTTAACTTGTATGAGTAGGAGTGGGTTTCAAAAAGAGTTTGAGGTTGTAGGTAGAAATGAATTGGTATAGGTTCGATAAGGCCATTGGTAAATAGAAAAAAAATTAAGAAATGTTCTGTTGCTGTAAGGCCAACCCTACTGAGGAAAGCCGGAGAAAGTTCAAACAAGCCAGGAAGGCCTGCAACGCCCATATTCGACAGACCAAATTTATACATGACCAAAAATGACTGCAATATCCCAAATCCAGAAAAAATGTTTGGTCATTTGAACAAAACATCAGGAATTCTTCCACTTCCTGGGTTCCCACGCTCGTTGTCAATGGCACACCTTTTGTTAGCTCTTTAAAGAAAGCTCTCTCTTTGCCGTCAATACAATGCTGCCAGTAAGTTAATAATTCTATGGGACCAATCATTTTTCGCATTCGTATTGTGGCAAGAGTATTTAGAGATCTTAAGACCGCTACTGGTCCGGATGGTATCCCCACTAATGTTGTGAAGAGGTGTTCTTCAATAATTTCAAAAGCACTCCGTAAGCTTTTTCATTTATCCTACTTTTAAGGTCTCGTAACGAGCAGATACAAAACTGCATTTGTTCAGCCTATCCCAAAAAAAGGCGAATCCTCCTCACCCTCTAATTACCGACCGATTGCACTAACGTACCTTCTTTCCAAGGTTATAAAAGCAATAATTAAATATCAGTTCAAGCAATATCTTGAAGATCGAAAGCTTCTTAATGACGTCAGTACGGATCTTGCAGCAATAAGTCTACTTGTGGTCTCATGGTTCATCTCATCGAACAATGGAGCTAATCTGTACATCGCTTTGGAAAAAGTAAGATTATTGCACTTGATATTTCAAAAGCGTTTGATAGGCTTTCTTTTCCATTCCTTATTCAATAAGTAATTACCGGATCGTTTAATACTAATAGTATTGGATGGGTTAAAGTCTGAAAACCACAAAATAAATACTGGTGTGCCTCAGGGCTCTGTTCTATCTCCTACACTTTTTCTCATTTTTCTCCTATCTGCAACTTCTAATCCAATACGTTGTTCCGCTTTTAGCTTTTCATATTTGTTTTCAGACTAACATCCCTCTTCTTATATAAGATTAAATTCCGATCTAAGCAGTATTGTACAATGGGGAATAAAACACCACTTCGAAAACACAATTTGGTGTTGTATCGTTAGAGCAAGATTTACACCCCCTGTCAAATATCCATGAATGGCACTTGCATCGAGGAGACTGAACATTTCGATATTCTCGATATGTGTGTCACCAACCACATCTTGTGGAACGATCACATATGCGATGTTGCCAAAAATTGCACAAAATTGCAAGAAATGTTTCACCCCTTCTTATCTGGCTGTTATCTACAAGACTTATTTGTCCAAAGCTTGAGTATAACTCCAATCTCAGTATAACTCAAATCAAATCTGGGGATCCTGCAATTTACTTAAGCCTTTTGTATAGTACTGAACGTAGAGATTTAAATTAATTGGTGTTAATATCATCATAAGTTCATTTACTTCGTTTGAACACCGCATCGTCGTAAAGTGTCTTGTCTCTCTTTCTTTTAAAGTTATTTTAACGGTTTATAATCTACAAAAATAGCCAGTTGCGTTCCTCCCCTTCAACCGTAATAATCGGGCTCATAGAAAAGCTCATTAGTATACCATCGAGCATGTCGTACTGTCAAGTACAGAGATTCGTTTTTCAGCCGTACTACACGAATGTAGTATGCCTGACCACATTTTGTCTTTCCTAGTCATTACAATATTCAGGAATTCAATATCAATGTGCACCAACATCTCCTTGCAAACATTACATTAAATTGAAAAATTATTGAGATCTGTTTAGGGGCGACGTAAGTCTTCATAATTTGCAATTATTTCAAACGAAATCGTACATCAGCTTAAGGGGATATTTAACAGTGCCTCCTTGAAAAATCTCGATTTCATGGAAAATTTAAAAATGTCCATAAGTTGAAGAGGCGTAGCATAAGACTTCCGATAAATAATTTCCTAATATTGTCACTCTTCCTCTGGTCATTCGCATTCGGAAGGTTTCTCCTCCTCGTGCTCACAATCCCTTACATAAATGCGTTATGACCCGTAAAGATACCTATTGATAATGACATCTGGGACCTGCCTTGTTGCACCTTGGTAAATCTTTGGATTCCTCGAAACTCTGCAAGTTTCAAGAGCTGACCTCCTGTTGTTGGCGATTATATTTGTCTGACCGTGCCTTACCTCCAATTCGTCCTTGTGGGAAGGCAATTGCTGTTAGTGTTACTGGGTTAAAATGTATTGTTTTTTTTTGTTGTATTGTACGAGCACTCAAGGGGATATGATAATACCCTTATAATGATTATACACTGTGCGAGCAATTAGGAAGGGAGGACATGATTAAAAAGAAGATGCCGATGCGAATTGGTTTTGAATGTCTGCATATTATATTGAGTGCAAAATATTGAGTCTAGTAAAGCATTCCACATTCGTGTAGTGCGACTAAAGAAAGAATCTCTGTACTTTACAATACGTTCGGAATTGAGCTTAAGGGTTAACTGATAAGCATTCCTGTAGAAAAACGGGTATTACATTTGGATTATTTGAAGGGAGGAAAGCAACTGTACAGCTTTAAATAGTTTGTTTGATTACCAACGTCTTTGTTAATAGTGCTCTTTGTGTATCTGTGTCCAAATAAAGTTATTAAAAGGTATCAGATGAAATGTGCTTTTGGCAGCCAATTATATTACTTTTACATGCAATTATTTGAGCTTTTGTCATACCATGTACTAATGTGTAAGGCAGTCCATAGTTGAAATGGAACCAGTTCTGTCTTAAGTGGGTTGGCGTAAAGTACACACTTACTGGCCTAATAACTGAGCATATTAAGACCTTTTTCTAGAAGTTTACAAAATGTAGGTATAAATTTCCCTAAACTCATTATTAAAATATGAACCAAAGTAAGCAGTGACTTTTATGAACTGATAAAGTTCGATAGATCTTTGTATACATCATTCAGCAGTAGAGGGAAGACCAAATACCTTCTATCTAATTTGTTCCGATATGAACGAAAAATCTTTTAAATCTATGTCCTAAATTTAATTAAAAAAAAGTCGTATATATAGTGCACCTCTCCACAATTCCCACATAACTGTCACTCACTGAATAGATCGTCAGGTTCTACTGTCGCAGTTGTCAAATATCATACCAGTCTCACAAAATTTCGGCACAAAAAGGCATGATAGGGATTTCATTTCGGCACAACGGCTCTAAGTTTTCCAACGTTGTTGAAAACCAAAGGTTATTTGTTCGTTGCTAAAATTTGGTTGGTTCTAAATTGTTTCCAAGATTTCGAGCGGGAGACGATTGGTAGTATCAAAACAACCTAAGAATGGAAAAGAAACCACCATTGAGTTAACAGATTTCTAAAAAAAGCAATATTTATTCTTTTCACCAACTATGGAAACTAACACGTGTCATTAAAGTTAACAGCTATCTACACGAAGTCTACTCCTTATCTTTAGTCTGTTCTTAGATAGCTATGATCTGCTTATTTTTATTAAGTCATCTTATAAAATCCTTCGTTTGACGTCAACATAAAAAAGGTTTCAAAAACACGTACGACACGACGCACGTGCGACATTCATAGAATATTTCATACATGAGAAAAAAACGTTTACTTTGAAAAATGTTACTCTGTTCTTAACATCTCAAGTTATTTCCATAAGCATCTGCTATTAAAATATCTAGTCTCAAAATCAGTTCGATTTTCGAAGTAAATATGTTTACCTAGCTCGTTTTTTTTCACTTTGTCCAGAATAAATAGACATTTTTTATTAAAAAGGCAGCACCTCTTCGATTTGTTGTCTTTTTTGGTGCCGTTTTTTTCACGAATTTATGTTTACTTTTAAAATTGCCAACAACAACAAAAATCAAAATATAATACAAAATAAAAATATCAATAAAAATATGGTTGCCAAATGCTTACGTAAAATAGAGAAAAAGTGTTTTAAGAAGTGTAAGCAGCTACTTGAAGTAGATTAAAACTGACAGTTTAAGACTTCTTAAAATCAAGTGCAATGATTTCTAGAACAATATTTACAGCCTCATCTTTTGTAAAGAAACAGAGAATGATAGTCTCATACCCACACTGAATTTAATCTTTGGTTGGCGCTAGAAGAGCAAGAGATTCTTTATTGATTACCACAGTGGCCCCTTAGTTTTTCAAGCTTAGCGACAGAGCTGTAAAAGAATGCAATCATTTGGTATTTCATCGCGAAAAGTCCCATTCATTTAACTGAATTTTGAGAATGCATTAACATTGATTAATGCAATACTTTAACTTCGAAAACAAATTCCCAGTTAATTTTGAAGTCTTTTGTAAAAAAATCATTTAGAGCAGTTAAAGGACTTAAAGTCAAAAGAATGCATTACTTTTTACTGCTTGCATTCTTGTAAGTCTTTTAAAAGTCTTTTACATTCTTTGCATTCATTAAGTCATTTGATTGCATTCAATGTAGTGCAGTCATTTGAATGCTTTGAAGTCTTTTTACTGCTTGAAGTCTAAAGAGTACTTTTTATGAATGTATTGTGCAGAAGGTGTGATCATAGGCTAAAACATATAAGGTGGCTTTGTATTTGTGAGGCTAACTACGGGTACAATATGAATTTAATAATCAAAAGAGCAAAGTAAATGCTAGTCGTAAGGAACCTGATGATAAACTAGACTTAAAGCACTCAAAAGACTTCAAGCAATAAAAATATTTCAAGCAGTAAAAAGACTTCAAAGCATTCAAATGACTGCATTACATTGAATGCAATCAAAAGACTTAATGAATGCAAAGAATGTAAAAGACTTTTAAAAGACTTACAAGAATGCAAGCAGTAAAAAGTAATGCATTCTTTTGACTTTAAGTCTTTTAACTGCTCTAAATAATTTTTTTACAAAAGACTTCAAAATTAACTGTGATTTTTTTTTCGAAGTTAAGTACTGACATGAAGTCAAATTATTCAAAATGTAAGTCTATTCAATCATTTAACTGCAATACAAAAATGATTGCATTTTTTACAGCTCTGCTTAGCGACCCTCCAGCTGTTTGTCGGTAGGCATATATTGCAGACTTTGATAATCTTGAGAATGTCCTCGATGCCAGGATATTCGATTAAAATCTAAGTGTGAATTTTTGGTCTGCTAGGAATGTCTTCCTTAGCAATAACATCGAAGAAGGTGGAAGATAATGTTCCTGGAAGCTCTCTCAAGATTCTTCAAAAACCATCTGATAGCTTTACTTTGACCACATGCCATCGATCAGACTGAATTGTGCCTTCAATTTCTCTCATATCGATGATCGAAACCAAGAATTTGCCGTTCGTGACTTCTTAGGATTAGGGGGACTATTGGTGTTGTAAATGTTGGGTAAATTATTGCACATTATTAAAGTCCGGCTAAAAAAAGAATCTCTAAACTTGATAGTAAGTCTTAGGAGTTAACTGATCAAGAAGTGTGACATTTTTAAGATGAGGCTATTTTGACAAAAAAATTATTGGTAAAAATATCGAAAAAAAAACAAAGTAATAAATAAAACATTGTGGTAAAAATGTCTGCTATAATTCTATGTTCTGTCATCTGAAAACTATTTTTGTATTGTGTCTAAAAGACTTATGCTTTTTATAAGGCCATCCGTCCAAACATGTGAATTACATTAAAGTTATAGACGAACAAAGATTCCATCTAGATCCAAAGAATTGACAAATAGCTGCCAACATCAGAGAAATTCTTGATTCAGCACAGCATTTTTGACAATATCAAAATATGATCAATCCATAAGAGAAGATTAGAAGAGAAAGAAAATTTATGAGTTTGCTAGTTGCTAGCATACATAATGGATAGCGGCGTTTCGGAAGGGTTACGGATAGGTGACAGTGTTGAGCTTTAATTTTACCCCCTGCTGTCAAATAATTAAACAAAAATTGGCAACCATGCTTTGAGATCAATAAGACAAGAAAAATGGAAACAAAATTTCCAAATATTTACACACAGTAAATAATAATAATTTCCTGACTCTCCCAGTCAACATCATACCGCTGCCGCTTGTCGTTCTTCGCCGCTCGCTGCTGTTCCGCCATGCCACAACCAAAACCCTAACGAGACAGGCAAGACACACGAGAGGGCTTAAATGTTGAGCTAAACTGATGATGGTTGGTTATGGTTGATGTTGGGTGTAAGTGTAAGTGTAAGTAAAAAGAAGACTTTAAGGAGCAAAAGAGTGGCGGATATGTCAAGTTTATTTGATGCGCAAATATTTGCGGGTTAACAGCTCTTCTAAACCCCACCAACTCACCGTTTTTCGCATAAACGTGGATTATGTCTGATAGCTTTGGTGCGGCATGGCACGGCGGAACGGGAGGACGTTTAAAAAGTACAAGTCAAGTAGTACGTATATTATATGGAGTTGAAGTTTGAGTGCAATAATATGATGTGAGTTCCAAAGCCAAAGGATGTGCGGAATACAATGTTTTCCGATGTTTTCTTTTCTTTCTCGTTGTTGTTGTTTAATGTTTTGTGTGTTTTGATGCTTGAAAAAAAAAAATACCTACCTATAAGGAAATATTTGTGTGATGTTAAATATTTCCGTTTTCACTTTGCCTAACCTCTCGCATTATCCTTTTTTATTATTGTATGAATGTACATACTTAAGGATCATCGTATTTTTTGTGAGCTTGCTTGTGTGTTTGTTTGTTTGACTTGGTGTCATTATGATTGCTTTAAGCGTTATGTATTTTAGATGTCATAAAATATAATTTTTCTTATTGTACACCCTTTTGACTCGAGGTAATCCACTCTGTCTGTATGCAATGTGTTTTGATCCAGGAGATTATCTAATTTTTCCATTCTGTAATTTGTGGTATGTGTGGTTTCAGAATAATGAGATAACAAGAAGAAGTGAATGTGGTAAGTGAGGGTGAAACGTTAGTGAACTTGTTTAAAGAAAAAACACGTGTACGCCACATTGTTTATTTCAAAATTGATTCTTGCTAATTATAGAGTTTGAAAATGGAGACCTCTTTGAAAATTAAAAACTTATTTTCGAAGCATTGTTATATGCAAAAAAATAAACATATCAAAGTGTAGTATCCGTAGCGTTGGACTGTTATGCCACATCTAAAGTTTTTTTACGGGTCCCTCCTCTTGCATGGAAATGACAAATTCTCCAAGAGTAACTCCTGTCATGAAAAGTACTTTCTCAATTAAGTGATTCGGATTCCGATTAAAACTGTTGGTCCCCTCCATTTCTGACAACAATACTCGCACACAGGAATGGTTGGGAGTTGTAAGTCAGAAGGCCTTAGCTTTCAACGGCCTGTTGCGCCACACAATTTATTTATTTATTTTTTTATTAAAGTGGCTGCTCATTTTGTCTTCTTCCATTTAATGTTAGCCATAATACTCCTTCTGAAAATATTATTCATAGTATGAGTTCATTGTCAACGAAACAACTTTACCTTCAAAATAAGTTTGTCTTCAAAAAGGGTACAGAGAATGGCATGCATAAGAATAGGGGGCCATGAGGTCCCACTGGAACAATGGAACTTACTTACATATGTACTTACTTAAGGTGGGGCTACAGTCCGGGGTGGACCTTGGCCTCAATCAACATGCATCTCCAGCCAGTTCGGTCCAAGCTAGCTATCTCCAGTTTCGAACACCAAGTTGGTTGAGGTCTTCACCCACCTGCATGCTCCACCTGAGTCGCGATCTTCCTCTACTGCGCCATCCCTCGGGATTGGATTCGAAGATCTTCTGGGCTGGAGCGTTGATGTTCATTCGCTCTACATGGCCTACAAATCTAATTCTGTTAACTAGATCAGTGTCGCTGTACAGACCGTATACAGTTCGTCGTTATATCTTCTCCTCCATTCTCCATCCATGCGTACGGGACCAAAAATCACCCAAAAAATTTTTCTCTCGAAGCATCCTCTCGTCTTTCTTTGACAGGGTCCAGACCTCAGCGCCATAAATGAGAACCGGGATGATGAGTGTCTTATAGCTAGAGGAATTTACTTCTTAATTACCTTCTAAGAAGCAAAGATTTGCAAGAGTTATTCTTCGTTTGATTTTAGCGCTGGTGTCGTTGTCTGTGTAAATAGCGGTGCCTAGGTAGACAAAGTCCTTAAATACCTTTCGGATTGAAGAAGTCGTATGACATTGCATGGTTACGTTTTGTCCTAGACATCATTGTTCAATGTCCTTATTTCATGACAACATATACTTGGTCTTGCCCTTATTGAACACTAAACCCATCGTCTTTGCTTCCATCGCAATGCTCAAAAACGCTCCACTTACATCACGCTTGGGGCTTCCAATTATGTCAAATCATCTACGTATCCAAGTAATTGGATGGACCTTTGGAAGATTGTGCCTCTAGTGTTAACGGTTGAGTTTTGCACAATTCTTTCCAGAACGATATTGAAGAAGTCGTATGACATTGCGTCGCGTTGCCTTGTCTAAAACCTTTTTTGATATCAAAAGCATCTGTGAGATCTTTTCCGACCTTGATAGAGCAGCGTGCATTCTCTATCGCCATTCTGCACAAACGGATAAGTTTGACAGAGACTTTGACAGGGACTTCATTGCTCTGTAGAGCTCTTCCCTATATGGATGCTGTCATAAAAGTCTTTAAAACCGATAAGGAGATGGTGGATATCGATTTGAAGCTCCTGGGTTTTTTCCAAGATCTGCCGTAGTGTGAATATTTGGTCGAAAGTGGAATTTCCTTGTCTGAAGCCACACTGATAAATACCTATCAGGTTGTTGACGAACGGCTTCAGACGTTCACATGATACGGCAGAGAGAATCTTATATGCAATGTTAAGGAGACTAATGCCTCTGTAATTTTCGCAATTTAGAGGGTCTCAATTTTTGTGTATTGGGCAAACTATGCTGAAATTCGACTCATCGGGCATACTTTATTCCAACCAATGCAACAATGGAAGCAAAACTCAATCTTCCACTGGACTTTTATGTAAAGGAAACTGCTCCAAACAGCACCTTACGGCTGGAAAAACAGCCACATCGTGGCTGCATGAATACATAGGGCAGAATGTAAACACTGGCATCATGACCCCATGTCAGAATTTAAATAAACCTTTTAGTGCTATCTTTCCTCCTGTCAGGAATGGTTGAACAATGCCTAATGCATAAGTGAGTCGACAATATCTATATATACTGATGGATTGAAAACGGATGCGGGAGTACGTCCAAGTTGCACTCTTGCCAACTCTTTCGACTCTCCGATCAAAGCATTGTCTTCCAAGCCGAGATGTGGCTGTGACAAACGCTGCAAAACATTTATCAATGATAATTGATATAGCCTAGGTGCAATAAAATCGATTTCTGTTACAGTAATCAAATCAAAGCTTGTAAATTACTGTAGCCAAAAAGTAACGGTTCTTAATTCATAAGACTCTGCTGAGCATTTAATCACAGTAACGTGCCTGGGAAATGAAGAGATGATGTGCTGACGAAGGCAGGTACAGGGTAAGGTTAGGTTAAAGTGGCTGTCCAAGATGAAAACGGACACACTTAGGCAAGTTTAATGGACCATTGTGATACCACATGTATCTTGAGGCTTCCTCCTAAGCTCAATGATATGAATTAGATCGTTTAGATCGTTAAAGAAGAATTCTCCTAGGTAATTCTTGCGTTTTCGAGCCACAGAGAAGATGAAGAATTGTTTCCTCCTCTTCCTCGTCCATATAGCTTCTGCAAAAGTCATTAGAGAATACTCCTAGTCACGTGGCGTGCTTTCCTATTAGTAAGTGTCAGGTTATGAAACCTATTATCGAGCTTATATGCGATCTGCTTAGAGATGGCAAGTACCTTGAACGTTTTAACTATCGTTTTAGCTGAGGATGAACCCAAGAGCTCGTCCTCGCTCAGAAGGATCTTGTTTAGGTTGACCTCAGTCTCCATTAGGGATGGACTGTCTTCGACTTTTTTAGAGGGTGGAGTCGTGATAGGAGAGGGCATGGGTGCATCGTCACCCTCTATAAGGAGAGACGACGACGTCCAGGACCCGCCAACCCCGAGTTCATCTTTTTTGTAAATTCGAATTTTAATGGATACGAAGCCATAGTTTATAGAGCCATTAGTCGAGGCTAGAGAAGCCAATGAAGACCCTTTACTTCCTGTAGCTTGGTTATCTCCCAGTTATGTGTCGGAAGGGTTGGATTACAAACTTTGCTAATCTCGAGAATGACCTCTATACCAGCATGTTCGATTGGATCCAAATGCGATCTCTGGGTCGGCTAGGAATGTCTTCGCTAGCGACAAACTCGAGCTTCACCACTTTCCAAATTTCACCTAACCGGCTGACAGCGAGCTTGTCTAAATAACAAGACCTCTGGTCGCCACAAACCATGAGTTTGACCCTGACCTCATCAATCTTTTCTTTTTTTTTGTACTCATTTTTGGTCCCACGAGTCACGAAGAAAAAAAGGGCCATCTGTACAGAGATTTGCATATACAGATAATTCTAGTTAATCCGGAGGTCGCCAGGTATCCGGATATTCCGTTAGATACTGGGCTATATTTTTAATTGGGCCCCCAGCCAGGCTGATCATCGTCCCAGGTCGTTTAACACCTTAGATCCAGCCCAATAAAGATAAGAAGTGTTTGGAGAGGAAGAGATTAGATATGGAGTCAGTTGATGTTAAGAATATCATTTTGATATGTAAGGAAATGATTAGAATCGGTAACAGCAACTGAGCTAGGTTACCTAGGGTGGGAAGGAGAACCGGAGAGAGGAGCGCTGTCTAGCTTTTTTGCCATTACAACGTGGGAGGTGGGATGGAAGTTGGTGACATTAACGTTGGCTTGTATGGTTTGTTTATGTGGGAAGGGGTGATGATTCTGGGAAGGTAGAGAGATAAGAAAGTCCTTAAGTTTCAGGACTCATCTGGAGAAAATTTGTCCTTACTCAGCTTCTATAACTTGACAAGTTCGACGTTCAGAGCAGAAGTAGGCAGGTACAACTCTGTACCAATTCCATAAAGACTCAAGTATAAACTCTTCATCCTGTGAACTTAAACACGTGATTAGTAAGAAAATACTTTACTGGGAAAGCCTTGAAAACTGTGCTACAGACAGGAAATTATGGTCCAAATTCCACAAAAATAGATAGATAGAGATACTCTACGATTGCTTGTGAGCATTTTGAATTACCATACAAAAATGCATCTTCTATCGATGACATGTGAAAAGGCTTCAGTACTGAGGAAGATCAAAAAAATTCACCCTACTTTTTGTGCCACTGCTCAGATCCATGCGACACACTAGAATCCAATTATTAGGCAGGCAACTCTTCAATAATCTTGAAGATCTGGCAGGCATTTCAGAAAACTGCCTACTGGTCTTGGTCATAGGTTTTTATATTATATTTTCAAAGAAGTTAAGAAGTTTAATACTTTAGAGTATCACAATAGATCTAAATGGATCTAAGTGTGGCGATAACGTCATCAATCCCCATCATACTTACCTTACTTAACCTAAGATTAAAATCTCCTTTAAATAATTCATGTTGTGAAAATATCAAGTCCGCTAATATTAATTTTGAGTTATTTAAAGGAATATAGTTCACAAAAACGGATTCACCTATTTTTACACTTACACTAAGTTGGTCAATAGCAAGATCTAAAATAGTGGAGTTTGATTCCAATTCAATTCGCTACATGAAAGTGTTACGGACAATAATCAATATTTTACACTTCTTTCCATATTTGTCTTTAAATAAAATCTGTCTTTTCTAAATACAGTATAAACATTCGGTTGTTAAAAACTATTATCAGTTATCAAGCAACCAAGTTTTTGGTAACATTTTATTATCACAAGTTAAATAGGAGGAAGTAAGAAATAAATGATCAAGTCTTGTTCTTAGCCCACCAATATTTAAATACTTATGAGATTAACTTTCAATACTTTTACATAGCGTTCTTTTAGAAACAAATGAAAGCTCAGTGTTAGAAACAATATTTACAGGTACAACACCAGCAACAGAATAACACCATTAGCAGGCTCAGAGTAACTTGGTAATTGAATTTAAAGTCGATCTAAAATGAATCAACAAGGCCTGATGTTACGTTAAACTGGCGATTTGTGACAAATTTTGTTTTTTGAAAAATATGCCACATAGCTACTTCATTTTTTTTTTTATTTTTTGAACTAACAAAAGTAAATTTTAGATTCAGATGTTTTTAATAGGAATCTTACATCTAACTCCACCCACACACAGTCTTAAAATAAAGCAGCAAATCGTAACCTTTTATTCTACAAACAAACAATTTTTTGACTATCTATTTCCAAGCATAATTTATTTGAAAAAATCTCTGAACAATCTTTCTTAATGGATACAAAAATAGGACATCATCCTATTTTGATCCTTAAAGAGAACAAAAATAAAAATGAAATGAATAAGCTAAAAACAATGACATTTTGCAATGTCTAACCAAAGACCACTTAACTGACTTTGTGCAAATAAAAATCTGTGTTTTCTTCTTAAAATCCTCAAAAAAAAGAAAGAAAAAAACTAAATGATCCATTAAGGATAAAATGGAATGAACAAAAATTATTTTCAATCTGCAGATTGTACGAAGGATACAACTGCAAAAAAACTCCTAAATGCCCAGTTCTGCTTCGAAATTTTAAAGTTTCTTCTTCTTATAATTTTAATTCGTCTTCTTATTCCTCCTTTACAGCATCAGCTACTTGAGCTAAAGACTTTTTTAATCGTTTCCTCTTATTAAAAGTTTTGTTTTTTTTTTAAACATTTTTGTTCTTGTAACGTTTTGTTTTTTTTGTTTTTTTCTTAATTTTATTTAATTCAATTTACAACTCAAGTGATACATTAAATTATAGAATTTAGTTACAAAACTTCACTTGAGTTTTCCAGCGTAGCAAGGCACCCAGAGTGGGGAATATCTTTTTAAAAAACCCACGTAAATGCTCTGGAGAATGCATTATTCATTTGATTTTTTGTTCTTCCATTTTTGTATTTGCTGGACCTAAGAGAAAAAATCTAGAACAAGGGATAAAATAGAAAAGAAGAAAAACTAGAACAAAATGAAGAAAAAAAGAGGAAAATTTAACTTCTTTCTTAAGGATTCAAGAAGTCGGATGGCAAAGGACGAAGACTTCGACGACGATGAAGGCAAAGCAAGAGACCACATCGTTTTACACTGAAGGGGCTTCTTAGCATATCAAAAGGATTTGAATATGTTTGTTAGAGTTTCAACGATGGGATTGAATTGTTTTGAGATTTAAATTCGTGTTTTTTTTCTTTGTTTTTAAATAATTTCTTAGAGACCTTTGAGAATTTTGTGTGTTTTTTGAATTTTTTTTTATTATATAAATTATTTTCTAAAAAAAACTTAGAATTAACATTATCATCGATTTTTCAAATCTAGTATTTAGAAAGTTTTTACTTTGTGAATTGAAAACTCTGAACTTTTGTTTTTAATTTTGCAAACCAATAAATAAACTGTAATGAGGTCAATGTCAAAATATTATGTTAAAACAATATTTCCAAATTGGACCGTGGATTGTGAATTGAATTAATTTCACCTTATATATTATTTCGTTGTCATAAAAACAAAAAATTAGTTTTTTTAATAAGTAAGTTGTGCTGTTCATATCAGGTTTTTAGAAAAACACAGCGACTCATACTCTTAACTTCCCATCCCGTCTGTCGATTTGTCTTGCTTATTATAAGTTTGTAGGTTTTCGTGTTGGGCTAAAAAAGTTGTTAGTTAATTATTCTTAAAAAATTTAAAATTACCAACATATAAAGAAATAGTTTAGTTTGATTGATCTAGTTTTGTTAAATAGAATTTTGTTCGAAAATAAAGTTTTACCAATTTTAGTAGCATTTCTTAATTTTTTACAAATTGAAAGAATGAAATTAATTTGAGAGATATTAAAAACCGTACATCAATTTTTACCAAATTTGCGTACTATTTCTTGTAGATTTTATTTTTTATGAAAAAACGGACTGTTGGTTTTTTATAAAAAAACTACTAAATATTGAAAACATTATTTTTTGTGAAATGAAAAAAGTGTGAAGACAGTGATTTCAATTTTTGAAAAACTATTTGAGTCCAAAGTAAATTTTTACCAAGTTTCAGTATCGTTTTTTATAGTTTTTTTTGTAAAAAAACTGTCAATTCGATTTTTTTCAAAATTTACTGAATGTTGGCAACAAAAAGCATTTGATAGGGTAAGCCATCAAATTTTATTAAAAAAACTTTCCTTCTTGGAATTTCACTCAACACTCCTTAAATGGTTCAGCAATTACTTATGCAATCGCTCACAGTTTGTAAAAATTGGATCTAAATTATCTTTTAAAATTCATAATTACTCTGGTGTGCCTCAGGTCAGTCACCTTGGACCTTTGTTATTCCTACTCTTTATTAATGATCTTCCTGTAGTGATTAATTGTTCAAAATCTCTGATGTTTGCGGATGATGTAAAAATTTTCAAATCAATCAAGTCAGTTGCTGATTGTTTGGATTTACAAAGAGATATTGATAAATTGAACAAATGGTGTACTATTAACTCATTGTGCTTGAATACAAATAAATGTTCACTTATGTCTTTTTCAAGGTCCGTCGTGCCTATAATGTTTGAATATGATATTGCTAATGTTTTATTGCAAAGGGTTGTAAGCTAAAAGGATTTGGGGGTCATTTTTGATTCACACTTATCTTTCAATGTTCATATTGATTATGTTATATCGAGAGCTAACGCTATGTCTGGATTTGTGTTCAGGAACTCTCAAGAATTTCGAGATCCTTACACACTGAAATCCCTATTCGTAGCTTTAGCTCGTCCCATTTTGGAATATTGTAGTATTGTATGGTCTCCTCTTTTCAAAAAAGATTTTATACGTATCGAAAAAATTCAAAAACGATTCTCTAAATATGCGATTCGAAAACTGAACTGAAAATTCCATGCCATCTTATAATAGTAGGTGCTTACTTATTAGTTTAAAACCTTTATCTTGTAGAAGACCTTATTATTCGGTAATATTCGCAAGAGATGTAATAACGGGACATATTGACTGTCCCCCTCTTTTGGCCTTGTTCGGTATATGTGCTCCTTCTAGATCCTTAAGACCAAGAAGTAATGATTTTTTGCATATTCCTCGGCATGTTACAAATTATGGTCAAAATGAACCAGCTACTAATGCTTGTATAAATTTTAACCAGTATGCAAATGTTTTCGATCTTCATCAAAATAGAAATAGTTTTAAAGCTATTATAATAAGGAAAGCATTGTCTAAAGTTATGTCTATCTTTTTTCTTTTCAGTATACATTTTTATCTTGTATATATATATTTTATTTTATTATTTTTAAGAAATATTGTTCTTAGTCTAAGAGAGTCATAATACTTATAGACGTAAATAAATAAATAAATAAACATTTTTTGAAAAATAAACTTAGTTCAAAACCAAAATTTTTTTTTTAGGTTTTAATTTTTTAAAAAAAAATGTTCAATTTGATTTTTCTCAAAATTTGTCTGAATATTGAAAACAATATTTCATATAAGCTTAAATTGGTTGAAATCCATAATCTCAAATTTTTGAAAAGATATTTACTTCGAAAGACAATTTTTACTACCTTCTGTTAAATTTTTTTGTAGGTTATAAATTTTTTGTAGAAAAACTGTCAATTCGATTTTTCTTAACATTTTTCTTTATGCCGAAAACAACATTTCTTATAAGTTCAAATAAGTCCGAAGCCCTAATTTCAAGTTTTTGAATAGATATTTGAGTAGAAATTCAATTTTTACCAACTTTTGTTACATTTTTTTTCAGGTTTTTAATTTGTTGTACAAAAACTGTCAATTCAATATTTTTTTAATTTTCTGAACGTTGAAAACAATAATTTTGAAAAAAGTAGTTTAAAGGAAATATCTCAAGTTTTTGAAAAGATATTTGAGTCGAATTAAGTTTTTACCACCTTTGAGTGATGTTTTTTTTAGTTTTTTATTTTAATAAAAAAAATGTCAATTAGATTTTTTTCTATTTTTGATCAGATATCAAAAACATTATTCTTCGTTGCACAAAATTGTTCTTAAGATGAAATCATATTTTAGTCGTAAAATTTTTGAAGTTAAAAATTTGTATTTAGTTTTTTTTTTCATATATAAAAAAAAAACCGTTTATTGGATTTTTTTCCAAAAATATACTTGTTTTGTATCACGTTACAATATAGCATATACAATTTAATTCAAGACTGCTATGCTATGGTAAAAAACTACCAGCGTTTTTGGTTCATGACATATTTAGGGTTAACCAATATTTTCACCTTTTTTTTGAACTGCTATGGTAAAAAACTACCAACGCAATTTTCTTGGGAGCCCTTTCTGCATTTTCTGCTTTATTATGTGTATCGCAAAATTTATTTGAAGTCCATATCTCTTCTGGTTCTTAAGCTATGGAAGACGAAAAAACGTCGCGAAGGTACGGGCGTAAGACGTATGTACACAACACACGCACGCACATACATCTTTCAAAAATCTTTTATTTCGACTCTAGGGAATTTGAAACGTCGAAAAATGTCAAAATTTTCAATTTGAGAAATCGGACCCATTACAATAACTTCCTATAGAAAGTTAAAAATAGAATATTACTATATCGTACGAACTTGCCAAGGTAAAGAGTCTGTTTAAAAGTAGTACCTTTAATTTAAAGCCTACAAATATTTGTGGTTTGTTTTTAAACGCTATTGTTTTGGTATATATAAAAGGTTTCAGTTTTTGTTTGAAAATATTTTTGGTTTGCACTTATTTAGAATATATTAATGTACATTTAATATTTGATTTTTGTTAAGAAATATCAACCTGTTTCCGAGATATATGAATTTTGAAGAAAATGTATATCTTTGTAACAATCCAAAAAAAATGCGAATATTTTTGGTAATCACATTTTATAAAATGCATGTTTCATGAGCTCTTAAAAATAATATTAAAATCAAAATAATGGTTCTTTGGTAGGTATCCCTCCAGAGCAATAAAAAATATTTTTTTCATTAAAAAATTTAGAGAAAATTAATTAAAAAAACTATCGAGTCTTGGTTTAGAACATTCGGATTTTCGATTTTTGACCAACAAACTTCTATGTTATTTTCGTTCTTAACAAAAAATAAAAGGCATTGATTTCCAAATTTCAACTCAATCTACCTAATCTTTTGTACTACAGGGGCTATGACATACATACAGACGAACGGAATTCCCCCATTTTAATTTTTCGACTCTTACCATCGTAATGTTATCTTGGATAATAATTTGGAGTTCGAAATTTTTTTACCAATGCAAAACTTGTTTGTTCCTGTAGGTCTCAAGTATAATGAAAATGATTTCACATACTACAAATTTTCGAGATACATTTAACCATTTCAATATCTTACTGAGATTCTGGACTTTTTGTGAAGTTTTGAGAAATCTTGAATGTATTGTTTTCGTGGTTTTAAAAAAATATGTTTGGAGATAATTTGTATTACTGATTTTGAATCCAAACTTCGACTTTAACTGTCCCCTAAAATTTAAAAAATACCTGCTTTAAATATTATTTTTATATTTTTGCATTGTATTTCAAGAACTTGGTGATAAAGCCTTATTTTGAGCACATACACTTTGTCAAGCTTTTTCGTTTTTTATTTGCCGATATTTCTAAAACCCTTATTTTTTTTTTGGAGAAATCCAAATGTGGAATGAATGTATTAAGTATTTATTTCATTTCATTTATTTGACAATGATGGCACGTACAGTATGATTACATTTTTTATAGTACTTAGATATAACAGGTGTAAAGTATGCTGAAGGCCAAAGTTTACGTAAGCATCCATAAATGCTACCAATGACATAATTAGTGTGTTGCTTGACAGATGACGGTCAATAGTATATCAAAGGCTGTTGCAATGATCCACTACTTTAATTAAACGATCACTTAGCCAAATATTAGGAAGAGTAGAAAGATCGAACTTTTTCTTCGAAATTGGAATGACTAAGGTCTTGGAAGGATTTAAAAATAGGCCATTTGTAATGGACCACGCATTAATTTGGTTAAGATCCTGGTTGATGGAGATGGACAGTTCATTGAGCTGATGAAAAGGCCTGACAAGGTGGAGTTGAACCCAAGAGTGCGAACAACACACAGGCAGATCATTAATGAACATACAAAAGAGTATTGGACCAAGAATCGAACCCTGTGGGACTCCTTGCGTTACAGGTCGAAGAGCTGAGGATTTCCCCCAGAAAAAACCCTTTGTGATTTGCAAACACAAATTTTGAATTTAGTTAATAAAGTACAAGTTTCTTTTGCTCTTTTTCCGATGGAGGTCATAAAAGTATATATTTTGTGTGTACCTAATGGAATGGGGAGCAATCACTTATTACGGAACCGTATAGCTGAATTTTCAATGCTGTAAGAACATGGCATGTAGTACCCGTGGCATGATGTTTAGTGCGTTGGACTGTCATGCAAGGGGTCTTGGGTCCCTGCCTGTGCCACCTTAATTAAAAAAAAAAAAAATAATTTTCGCGGGTACTGCCTCTTGCGAGGAATTGACAAATCCTTCAAGAGTATTCTTGTCATGAAAAAGTGCTTTCTCAAATTAGCCGTTCAGATTCGGCCTTAAATTGTAGGTCCCTTCCATTCCTGACAACAGTACTCGCACACAGGAATGGTTGAGAGTTGTAAGTCACTAGGCCCTGGTTCACAACGGACTGTTGCGCCACCCCATTTGATTTGAAGAACATGGCATTCACTTAAAATTGATTCTGGAATAAGCATTTCCGCAGTTTTCTGAATTATTTGGTGGACAACAATGGACTTTCCAACAAGATGATGCACCAATACACACCACATGGACAACAAAAGCCTAGGTTCAAAGGCAAAAATGTGAACGTATTACCATGGCCCCCATATTCTCCTGACCTCAACATCATTTAAAACGTTTAGAGATGGTTTTCAAGAAAATTCTAAAAAGGAGGAAGACAATACCAAAAAAACGAAGACAATATTGAAGCCATAAAACCGAAATTTCCCCCCTTTAAAGGGGATTACATGTAAATTTAAATCTTGTCCCTATTCATATGACTTACAAAAGCAGGTACTTTTTATGACCTTCTTCGGAAAAACCGTCACAAGACTGGTATTTATGAACTTAATCCAAAATAAACTAGCTTGAAAGATAAACTTTTTACATACCTCTTTCATTTTACATTTAAGTTTTTGAGATAAAAAACCTTAGGGTTCAAGAAATATCGCCAAATAAAAAATTAAAAAGGTTGAACGTTTCTTAGATTTATGTGAGATATGTAAAAGTCAATAAAATATACAGATTTTTCGAAACACTAAAAATATTGCAAATAGGGATTATAGATACTAAGGCCATAACAAAATATAACAAAAATAGACTACTTCATAGGTAAAGAAAAGTCAAAAAGTCTCATATGCGTTGTTTTTATTTGATTGAATTTCAAAAAGTTCGTTAAAGTTCAATTTGAACAAAACCTTGTCAACCAGTGATTTATATTATATTGTAATGTGTAAACGATCTTTATCCCTTTTTTCTCTAATATCGTGTTATAGAAGAATAAGTAATTACAACCGTTTTATTTGCAGTAGTAAACAATTGTGTAGAACATTTAAAATAAGGGGCAACATCTAGTAATAAAGAGGAGAACTCGCTTCGTTAAGCATCGCGAAACATCCATTGATAAAGAGGAGAACTCGCTCCGAGAACATTCGGCGGCTACAAGAACCTAGTAGTTTCTCGAACCGATTTGAGGTATATAAATAAGCGTTCGAAAGCGAACTCGGTTCATTATTGATTGTGAACTGCGATAAAGTAATGACTTTGTTTGAAAAGTAATAATTGAAAGTCTTGAATAAATAAGTTTTGGAGCGATTTAAATAAAGCGAATTTGTGTTTTATTTACAAAGTGTGAATAATTTTTAATTGTAGGACCAAGCCGAATATTACAATATTAAAGGAAGAGACAAGTTTATCTCCTCAGTTCGTGTAGTTATTTCTCGGTTTTAAAAAAAATACTGTCCATAAGATAGAACTCTGATTTTGGAAATTATTTTTTGCAGATACATGAATGTAGCTTAAACAAAAATTAGGTATACAATTGAAAATGCTTTTCTAAAGTCATGTTCACTCACATCAACTTGGGATGATATTGGACAAGAACTGTTGTGATCACAATTTACATTAAATGCATTGAAATTGAGGAAGTTTACTGTTTGTTGACAGAATAATGTTGTATTTTGTTTGCAACGTCAGGGAGTCGAAGCTTTTATCTATTTTGTTGAACGTGTAATCTAAGCTTTGTAACCTTAATTTCGAATTCGCTGAATGTAAATTTAGGCGTATTTTACTGCAAAATGGTTTTTCACTGACATATTTTATTATTAGTAAAACGACTTCTTCAATAACACTGGTCAACAATGTAATGTAGGTGGCAATCAATTATTTTTGATTCTAAGGTTTTTGATGGCTTTGAGTCTGACCTTATAATAAATCTGACACGTCCGGGTTTTAACACGTTGACTGCCATGTGACCCACCGTTGGGTCACGCAAAAGTTTCTCATGAATGTTTTTTATGTAGCTCGCTATTAAGATTAATTTTTTTCTTCTTTGTCACCTAGAAAAAAGTCAGTTCTTGATAGTACAAGAGAATTTTTTTTTTTTCAAAATTCAGGATTTTATTAGCCTATTTCCAGCGAAGTTTTTTCTTAGCTTTAAGCTTAATTTTGTATACAAAATAAAATTAAATAATAACTTAACTTCAAAAAAATAATAATAAGAAAAAACTAATGTTTTTTTATTGAAGCTTTCCATGCAGAAATTTGGGTTTCCCTCACACGAACTGCAATATGTGGAGACTTTTTTAGCTTTTTTGATGCGACAGCTCTTCCTTCTGTTTAACTGAGTTTGTTGTAACAGGTCAAGCATCGTTTCCTGGTTTTTCGGTTGGTTCTGCCAACCGTTTTGAATTCCTTCAGATAGTGTTTAGTTATACTCACATGCTGAGCTTTTTGAACCCCCTAACGCCACAAAGACTTTCACAAATGGCTTGTCTAAAAGGACCAATTTGTATGTTTTTGTACTTTTTGTAAATAACCAAAGCATTTACAACAGCTGTCAAAAGTAAAACTCGAACGCAGTCTTGTGGTATCTGCTAATTGTTTTCGCAATGGTGTGTAGTAACTAGCCATTTGATCAGACACATCGATGCCTTGTTTAGGTTGGTTGTACTCAAGAATTACTTCAAGCTTTTTTATGTCATGGCCATCTCGCGTTCCTTTAGAGAATTATAAGAATACATTTTCAAGGCGTAAATACAGCGAGTGTATGTGTAACCACTCGGGTCAAAGAGTTTATACGCTTTGATTCCGTATTTGTGTGCTTTTCCGGATTGTTTTGGCGAATATTTAGTCTTCCACGCAAAGGAATCATTGACTCGTCTACAGCCAGTACTTCTCCTGGGGTCTTAGCCCCTAAAAAATGTTTCTCCAACATTTCCAGTAAATCCACTTATATTTCCCAAACGTTTGCTTTTGCTTGCTGAATTGTTTGCAAAATGAATAATTTTAGAAGCAATTGGAATCTGTTTCGGGACATTATTCCCGAAATAAATGTATTTTTATAAAAGTTGTCTTTACTCCAATATAATGATATACACGGATATTTCACATTACCCATCTACATATCCATGCCATGAAACTTTTTTATTTCCGAAACTTCAGTGTCCTTCCAATCCTTAGCTTTGGATTTCCGAGTAATAGTATTATTTACCATATACTTTTTGGTGTTCAAGTTAGTCTCGGTTACAATCAACTGATATACAACATCAGATACCATAAGACTAAAAAAATCAACAGGCTTCATTTGGGATAAATTTATGTTTTACATAAGTTCGATACTGATCCAGAGGTAGAGGAAAGAGCTTCCTCATCTTCATTTTCTTTTTCTACGCCCTCCATCAGAATCGCAAGAATCAGCATCGGATGGTATATATTCTTCTGAGTCAGAAGCCGTAAAATACATTAGGTGTTATGGTGATTTCTCTATCCATGACTTACGATCAAAATCTAAAAAAAGTGATAAAAAAAATTAGATGAAAGAAAAACAAACGAAAAAAAGATGTGACTCACGGGTGGGTCACGTGGCACTAGACATAAACATAAACACTTAACACAAGGGGCCATGTGACCAACCATTGTCACACTTTTAAAACATTTACAACTTGAAGCAAAAGACACAGTATTAAAACAAAACACTCAGAGAAACGTTTAAAACAAAACAAGTTTTTGGCACTCTGGTGATATTTTTTTTTCTTTTCGTGATAATTTTATCAAATCTGCAATCCCTTTACTTCAACATTCCGTTTAAAAAATTTTCAGGATCTTACTGATTTAAACCTTTAACAAACGCTTATGCACTTATGCTAAAAACTGTTCTTAACCAGATTCGAAAAGTATCTAGAAGATAAGGTATTTGTACTCTACAAAATCACCATGCAATTTTTTTCTTTGGGGATT
>NW_026605436.1:0-34796 GCF_945859685.1 Eupeodes corollae
GGATTTTCATCGAAAAATCATCTTCAGGGATGACGCTCATTTCTGGCTGAATATGCGGTATTGGACCAGCAATCCACACGCACCCCCATGAGTTATCATTGCATCCCAAAAAATTACGGTTTGGTGTAATTTAGGGGCCGGCCGCGGCTTCGTCAATGGGCCGTTCTTCTTCCGTGATGATCAAGATCGGCACATTACAGAGAATGGGGATCGCTATCGTTGAATGATAACCGAACATTTGGCCCCATTGGATGATAAAATCGAGTTCCATACATAATGGAATCGAACGTACTTTCACAGGAATGAAGAACTTTATTGATATCCTAAACAGTTTTGTTTTTATTTAAAATGTTTTTTTTACCCCTTGGTTTATTACCTATGGTTTTCAATTACAACATTCAAAATAAATCAATTAAAAGAGTTTCGGTAAGAAATGATATTGGAGAAATATTTGATTTCAAGCTAAACTTTGTAAGTCATATAGGATTTTTGGTCTTTGCCTCACGAAATTCTATCGGTTTAAAGAATCTTTACAAACTAAAATCCCTTCACCTTGCATATGTAAGGTCCATCCTGGAATACTGCTGTTTAATATAGAACCCACATTATTATAACCATATGATTAGAATTCAGATCTATACGTTCCCTCTCGAGGGTGTCAATGAGCCAATGTATTTCTCGCATTGTTAGGGAAATTAATAATTTATCAAATAACATTGACTTTAATTTTCATTTGATTCGAATATCTTTTAAAAACATGTTAAGTTTATATTTTTTTTAGCAAATTGCAATGTTAAATTTAATGAAGATTGAATAATTTGTGGCTCAAAGTGTCAGAGTAGGTATGGAGGTTGCTTTTTTTTGTCTTGAAAGACAGAAGCGAAAGGAATATATCTAAATTTTGTTCAACATGATGTATGGCCAACAACTTTTGAGTACTATAATTTGCAGACTCTTTGGTGTTGAGACGAGTTTATTTACTGGAAATAATAATAACATATTTTTTTGTTTATTTTTTAATGTGTACTCAAGGGGTTATAAGGTTGCTGAATTAGCTTTATTTGGAGAAGGCATTCGGTACCATGACATGCTTATTGCAGGCGGTTTGTTGTAAAAAAAAAAACATTAGGGGGCGGTTAACTCGCCGATCTTGTTTATCATATACTCCAGCGATCTGATAGACAGCCTAACTTAGATAATTGCGTATGCCGACAACCTAATTGCGTACAAAAATGAAGTTTGTAGCGTGACTTCGACAAGTTTCAGCAATATTGCGATGACTGGATGTTAAAACCAACTTCCAGAAATAGGAAATTATTTTGTTCAGGTCTCCGTTGTATGGAGCCTCAAAGATCTGAAAAAATGAAGTGATCACGGGCCTAAATCGACAGCCACTAGCAAATAAATGTTTAGTAAAGTACCTTGGAATCTGGTTAGATCAGTTTTTGTATTCCGACAGACATATGAGTGCATCACTGGCCGGAGGTAGGGGAGCTTGAAGGTGATTTGCTAAATGGTCCTCATCCGGTCGATGATTAAAGAGCAATGTCTTCGACCAACAGTTTAATTTTTGGGGCTTATTACTCCAATAACGAAAACTAAGAAAATGCGCGTTTTATTCAGCCTGATGCTTTCCTCTATGTAGACAATAAAGGGATGATACAGGAGAAATAGACAGTTCCGCTAATCTACCACGTCAGCCGCAAAACTCTAGACAGG
Source organism: Eupeodes corollae (assembly GCF_945859685.1). Taxonomy (NCBI): domain Eukaryota; kingdom Metazoa; phylum Arthropoda; class Insecta; order Diptera; family Syrphidae; genus Eupeodes; species Eupeodes corollae. Next base: position 1,720 of record NW_026605436.1, read on the forward strand.
CGACTCCCTTACAGTTGAGAGCCTTCGGTTCAGAAGAACTGTGTCCAATAGGGACCGGAGAGATGGACTGAAGCAGGAGGTGGTTGCAAACATAAAACGTTATTTAAAGTTGTCTGAGCCGTAGTGTCTTGGCCGTTTTACATAGGTTTAAGTTAGGGACAGTCACGGTAGCTCTTTTAGTTTCAAATTAATATTGAGTAGTATCATTAATTTGGGTTTGTTCTTAGTGGTATAGTTGGTTTGGTTATTTAGATAGAACATTTCTTATAAAGATATTGCTAAAACAATGACTAGAACTAATAGTTTTTCATTAGTTTTATATGATATCATATTTTGTTTCCATTTTCTGTTTTTGAAATCTGTCAAAAAAACTTAAGTTTATTTAATACAAATATACAATGAAGGCATTGTTAATTATAGCTAAATAATTAGAATGGCTTAATATCGTCAGAGAATTCCTAAACGCTTTGAATATGGGATTATTCCATAAAAGCCCATTTGTGATACTCATATTGAGTACTGAAAGCTGATAAGTTTACTCTATGAAATTAACGCATTTTCGATATAAGTTCTTGATACCAAATTCCTTCAAATGCTTTTGATGTATAAGGTGCATTAATCTTACGCTCTCAAAGATTTTGTTACACTGTTCTGTTATATAAAATAGGGAAGAATAAGGGAAAATATAAAGAGGAGGATGTGACTTACTTACTTATTTATATGAGTTTGCGATTGCTTGGAAGCTCTCTATAATTGGCGAGACCAAGCACTCTTGCGTCAGTGCTTACTTGGTATTTACCTTACTACCTCGACGTCTCGAGCCTGGATGCTAGGATTTTTTCTCTGCTGGAACTTTGTTGTCAATTGGCTTTACGTAGCAACGCCAGTGTAGACTTGATGTTTGGCTCTTTGGACTACATCCATATCTTGATACAGCTCTCACGGTTCATAATTCAATCTTCTCCTCCATTCGTCTTCTTCGCATAGAGGAATAACTATCCGCCGAATAATTTTTTTCCAGAAAGTGTTCAGTTTTTTAATTATTGACCACAGTTTTGTGTAACGTGCTCTTTGTTTTTCGAGAAAAAACTTTTGTACAAATTTGTTTGGCCAAACGAAACTAGCAGTTCGATATTGTAATTCTTCATCTGATGTCCACTAAGCTGTACTGTAACCAAAGGTCGACAGATGAGGATGAGGCTTTGTGTTTTGATAGCATATACTTTGTTATGTTTCATCATTCACTGTAGGACCTATGCATTTCGCCTGTTCATCTATAGCTCTAAGTTCTACTAGAACAGCTAGCTTGGATAGGCTGATAATGTCGTCGGCATAGCAAAACAATTGTGAAGACATGTTAAAAATAGTGCCTTCAAGCTTAGCACCACTTGCGTTCTATCTGCTTCATGACTCTGTTGAAGATATTACATGATAGTGCATCTACTTGCCAAAAACTTGCACTTGTTTGAAATAGCCTGAATAGGCTGCTATACCCAGTTGCACGTTACACCGCGTATTTTTTAACGATATGCGGATTTTTTGGGATCCTGACCCTGAGTTCAGACATCGCCAATAGAAGCTCTTGGCGACTTAAGCTATCATATGCGGCTAAAAATTCGTTCATCTTTTTGACAATATGCCTTGATCTGCCTGGACTAACGCCATACTGGTACGTGTCGATCATAGTGTTTCAAAAATGACATAATATCGCCTTTTTGTAAATAATTTATACTTTCTTCTTCAGACCTTTAGTTGCTTAGCTGGTGAATGCAGCCAAGAAATATTTGGATGGCTTTATTAACCTCTCCAATACTGGACACTGGCAATGGGTCTTCAACTGATTTCATGGTTCGTTTGTTGTTTCTTCGTCTATATGAAGTCCATTAAGAAGATCCTATAAGTTCTTCTTAAAACGTCGTAAATTCCCTGGGCTTCGGCGACTAGCTTAAAACATAAAAATATTTTATTATTTCATGTGAAACCACAAACCGTTCCATCTAAGGAGTTCAATGTTCTAGAAGACTTAGCAACCAACAGGTTTCTGATAAAATTTATTTCTTAGCTTCTAATTATTGATATTCAACCACCAGTGGGTAGACCAAGTGGGAGCAATTAGAAAAAGAGGATTGGAAAAAATAAGAATTACCGATGCTTATTGGTTTTGAATGAATTCAAATTAAATTCTACACAGTTTTTAATTTCCCTTTGATTTTGATTTTGATTTGATAACTTCCCATCCCGTCTGTCGATTTTTCTTGCTTAAAAGTTTGTCTTTATGTACTTGTATCAATTTTTACCAAATTTGAGTACTATTTTTTGTAGATTTTATTTTTTATAAAATAACGGAATGTTGGATTTTTATATAAAAATTACTGAATATCGAAAACAATATTTTCTGTGAAATAAAATAAGTTTGAAGCCAATATTTCAAATTTTTGAAAAGATATTTGAGTCGAAAATCAATTTTTACTAACTTTTATAATTTTTTTTTTAGGTTTTTATTTTTTGTAAGAAAACTATCAGTTCGATTTTTCTCAAAATTTTATCAGATGTCAAAAACAATATTCTTCGTTGCACAAAATTGTTTTGGACATAAAATCATATTTTAGTCGTAAAATTTTGGAGGTAACACATTTTTTTCAGTTTTTTGATTTATAAAAAAATCGTTAAATGGATTTTTTTCAAAGAATATACTTCTTTGATATCACGTTATAGTATATTATATAAAATTTAATTCAAGTCTCTAGCGTTTTTGGTTCGTAAGATATTTAGTTTTAACCAAAATGTTCACCTTTTTTTCAAACTGCTATGGTAAGAAAACCGCCCACGCAATTTTCTGAAGAGCCTTTTCTGCATCTTTTTGCCTTATTATCTGTATAACAAAATTTATTTGAAATCGATATGTCTCCTGGCTCTTGAGCTATGGACGACGAAAAAAACGTCGCGAACGTACGGACGTACGAACGTACGTACACACGCACTAAAAATCTTTTATTTCGACTCTAGGGACCTTGAAACGTCGAGAAATGTCAAAATTGTCAATTGGGCAAATCGGACCCATTACAATAACTTCCTATGGGAAGTTAATAAGCATAAAATAGGCTACCGTTTATAGTCCACATCCAAAGGAGAAGGATGAAAACCTAAACAAGAATTTGAAAACCTATAAGTACTGTCATTAGCGAACCCACTTAGGGTTAGGAATTTCAGACATAAAATAAATTTAATACAATAGGGAAGATTTTCTGACACAAAACGGATCCATGGGGCACTGTAGCGTTTATTTTGTGAACATAAGATTTGAACTTGTCGTAAAACCCAACAAAAAAGATATTCGTCAATAAAAAATTAAATTTTCGATAAAAGAACTTGATGCCTTTGAAATATAAATTGCAATAATCTTACTGTTTTCAACACGATGTAAAGATTTGATCCATTATTCGATGCGATAAAATATGAGATGACCGGTGGATATATTGCTACCAAAACTATACTCCCGTAATTTAAGAAACTTTCGTTTTTTAAGATATTTCTTGGAGGCACATAGGTGCAATTAGTCGATAGTTAGAGTAGAGGGCCTAACTTTTCTAGGGGTAAGTTTGATAAATTTTGTTTTCCATCTACTGTACTTTCTGGTCATTCAAAAATAATGCATCTAATATGTTCGTAGTTCGTTACACTTCTTTCCAGCTTAGTAAACTTACATTTCATAAAAGATCATGAAAAGTCTTTGGGCTTCATAGGTTTCACCCCATGCGCTATTAAATAATTACTCATTCCACAAAGAAATACGTTTGGAAACATATCTGCGTTCGCAAATTATCCACCAACTAGATTTTGATCAGCTATTACACATCTGGTTTGCTAATATGACAGCTATTACACTTAACGTATTCTTAAAACCTTCAAAATACCTTTTGGATAACTTGTAATTCGTTGTATTTGTTGTTGTTGTAGCAAATATTTATTTTACATTTAGGTATAAAAAATGAAAATTCCCAAACTCAAACTCATTGAAAAATGTTTAACTTCAATAAATATTCACACGTTCTTCAAAAGTCCAGTGCGTTTCGTAGTGCCGAAATTATTAATATTTCCATCTTAGGGTCTACATACAAATTAATCTTTTGTTTATAGGGAGGTGATTTTCTAAGATATCGTTCAAGAAACTTTTCAAACAAAACATAAAACATAAACACAAATACATATAGAAATAAACTGTGCTAATATAAGTTTACTCTAGGTTCATATAATGTACGTAGGTATAACTTTCCATTGCAAAATGTATACTCCTTTAGAAATATCTTCTTTCAGAAAAGGAAAAATCATTTTTGAAATATCCTTTCAAGGCAAAGACCCGCAGTCCCTACTTCATTTGAATAGTAAATTCATTTCCATGAGATCGAGTTTTAAGAAACTCAATTTGCAAAAGATTCGTATATGTATGTATGTAAATTCAAAGCTAAATTATTATTCAATTACGTTTATAAACATATGTATGTGAATTTATGTATGTGTAGTATTATGAAAAGGTACCTAAGGACCACTCTCTGATTCTGATTTTGATTCCGACTCAGAGTCAGACTCTTATGCAAAATGTTTAGCCTGCTACGATGATGTGACGCACAAACTATATCTAAAACACACATTCTCTACAATTCTACATGCAGCCTTACCACGTGATCCTTGGAAATCCTTATGCCAGAGTTGTAATTGAGGCGTCCTTTAGTGTGTTTTTCTATTTAGTTTACTTTTGCTGAGAATACTCGTTTAAAGGATAAAAAATCCTATAACTTTACAGAATCAAATGCACACATATTTTCTAAGGAGTTCTCATAATAGTATAATGTACTAGAATAGTATATCTTCTGTTATTTCTAGATGCCTACATCCTTTTATCGAATCCTGCAGAGTCATTTCGTTTCGTGAGAAATGAATCGTCTTTTCTATTTGGTGATGTATATTTATAAGAAAAAAAGAAACAGAAGCTAAAACTGAATGTGAATTGAATCGGAAGATGGAATGCAGTTGCAGTTTACTGCCTGCTAGTTTCAATTTACTTGATTAACATTTCGACGTTTGCATTTATTTCTTCGAATATTATTTACAATTTCAAAGGCGTCTCGTCCCCCGCACATCACCAAATAGAAACACTAACCCTCGAGAATTGGCAGCTTGGCATTACCACCACCACCAACTTTAGAGTGGGTATAGTGCATAGAAATCAGGCATAAGGCTGGAATTTCAAGAAGACTCTCAGATCTCGGATGCTCATTTCCCGTTCATTCGTTGCTCTTTTAGTTTGGTTTGGTTTGGTTGGGTTTGGACCTTTTTAGTTTTACGCCTTTGAAAACTCATTTAAATTAAATTCTATTCAATTGGAGTGCCGTCGTTGACGACGACGACTACGACGTTGTCGTTTTTGACTTAGCAGTCGTAGTTGTCATTCATGTCAACTATATAAGAACTTCGTTACTCATTGCTCAATCATCGTCGTCAATTCACCTACTTGCCTGCTATCTTATACATCCACCTAAAGTCCTGATGACAGTTATAAGGATAGTTTGAGAATATTTTTTTTTTTAATTTCTGCTTTTGTAGAAAAGTTCCTTAGAATTTTGCGAATGTTTTTGTTTTTGTACATTTAATTAGGTGAATAAATAGAAGATTAAAGAAATATCTTGCAGCGATTCTCATTAATTAATGAAAAACAAAAAATTGTATGAATCTGCGAGGAACTTATCATAAAATATAACAACTTTTTTTTTGTATATTTTCTAGGTCTGTAGTTTGTTTTTGATCTCAAAAAGTTCTTAAGTTTCTTATTCATTTTAAGCGTTTGAACTATGTTAGTTTAATGGGTCTTTTGAAGTTATAAAACGCTGCCACTTAAGAAGTTTGAACTAAATTCATGGTATGGCAAAGTTGACCAAATGTTACAATCGTTGGTGTCTAAGGGATGGAAAAAAAAACCAGTTTAACGTTTCTGAAATTTTCCCTGTCCCTGTAGATGATGTCGTATGCGTCCTTGAAATCAAAGAAAAGATGGTGGGTGTCGATTTGGTGTTCTTTCGTTTTTTCTTTTCAAGGATCGAATGTGGACTTTCCTGGTCTAAGACCACACTGATAAGGACCTATCAGGTTGTTGACGATGGGCTTTAGAAGTTCACATATTACTGCAGAGAAGATTTTGTAAGCGATGTTAAATAGACTGATTCATCTATATTTGGTGCAGTTTAGAGGGTCAGTTTTTTTCAGGATCGGGCAAACAAAACTAAAGTTCCATTCATCGGGCATTCTTTCTTTCGACCATATCTTACAAATAAGTTGGTGCATGCTCCTCACCAATTTATCTCCAGGTGCTTTAAAGAACTTGCCATTCAAGCCATCCGCTGCAGCGGCTTTATTACACTTCAGCTTAGATATGGCAATCTTTACTTCGTCTAAGTCGGGAGGACGGGATTGTTGGCTTTTGTCGTCTATGTTGAATGTATCATCCTGCCTGACAGTGGAATTCGGTTCCTCGTCGCCGTTATACAGTTGCAGAAGTGGTCCTTCCATAGCCTCAGCATTGACTGCGGTTCCACTATGATGTTTCCACTTTCATCTTTGCAGCCTTCGGTTCTAGGCTTATGTACCTGTGAATTTCGTTTCACCTGTTCATAAAACTTTCGAACTTCATTCCTGCTTTTAAACCTCTCAACATCTTAGACCGCACGCTTCTCATGCTCTCTCGTTTTCTTCTGAGAATTCGGTGTTCCTCTCACCTCATCTGCTCAAAGAGATCATGGGCAGCTCTCGTCCTTTTATACAGCACCGCTTTGCGTCCCTCTTGTGTGGCGGCATTTGCCTGCCGACATTCCCCATCAAACCAGGGGTTCGATGTGTCTTGTTTCTTGAAACCCAGCTCAACAGAGGCGGCTCTTCTGATTGCATCTTGGCAATGTTGCCATTGGTTCTTGATAGAGAGGTTACTTGTAACTCGGTCGGAGAAGGATTTGGCGATCTCTTGCGATTGTAGCCGTTCGACGTTGTACCTTCTCTCAGCATCACCCTGTTTTGCCTTGAGGTAGTGGTCCGAGTCGATGTAGGTTCCTCAGAAAGTTCGGACATCCATGATGCTGGAAGCGCATCTATCGATCGCTTTATGGTCAATCTGGTTGACGGTAGATTGATCTCGAGAACTTAAAGTTCCTTTGTGGATGTTGAGGTGTGGAAAACGCGTACTGGCTACCATGAAGTTGCGCCTAGCAGCAAAGTCGATAAGCCTGAATCTGTTGTCGTGCAGGCTATATTTCCCGAGTATTCCACTAAAGATTTCTTCCCTTCCTAGCTTAGCATTATAATCGCCCAGCACAGTTTTAATATTGGAGCTAGGGCACTGCTCATATGTTTTGTATAAGAGCTCGAAGAACATATCTTTTGTGTTGTTATCCTTCTGTTTTGTGGCGGCGTGTGCGCATATCAGGCTAATGTTGCTGAGTTTAGCCTTGATGCGTATGGTCATGAGGCGCTCATTGATGCACCTATAGCTCAAGACTTCTTGCCTAAGTCTTGTCTAATGACAAAACCGCATCCAAAAAAGCCTTGTTGGTTTTTTCGGTAGCAGTCACCATAGTAAATATCGCAGTTTTTCATACCCTTTCTGGATGGCGCTGATGTCTGCTTTGTAGCAGTCTAGGGCCTCCGCTAATTCTTCAGCTGCACCGGGTCTGTTAAGGGACCTAACATTCCACGTGCATATCCGAAGTGTGTTGTCCTTAGTTCGTTTGCGTAGGTTGTCAACAGTAAGTCCGTCCGTATCCGAGTCTTGTTTGTGCTTCGAAACTAGGAGATTTTTACGTAACCAGGAAGTCATCCCGACGGAAAAACCTTAGTATAACTTCAAAGGAGGCTAGCCGGATAGACCGCTTCGGGTAGGCCTGGGATCCGAATAAGCCGTAGCAGCCCTATAAGGTGTTCACTAAGTAGTTTAGCCTTACTGGAGCTGTAGACACTGCCGTTGATTCCATCTCAGGAATTCCTCCGCTGCCGTCTGGATAAGTATAGGTGCCTTAGTGGAAACACCTCTCCCTCCTCTCTTGTTTGAAGACCCCAAAAACTTTCCATTGGGGTTGGAATCTCCACCAATCTCCACCCCATTTTCACCACAGGAAGGTGATAGTACGAGTTGATAGACCAAGGTGGGTTCTGTCCTCTTGAATGCACATGTCTACCATTTGAACATCGAAGGTTAGAGTTGTGAATCTTAAAACAAATACTCAAACCTTAGGTTACTATAATCAGCAAAGCAGGTAAGTGGATTAAAAGTCTGAGACAGGAGATAAGTAATAAAGGAAAACAGTGTTGGAGACAGGTGGGAGCCGTGGGGCACGCAAGCTTTTATTTTGTGGTTTTAAGACTTGAACCCATCAATTACTACTTGTTAAATGGTCGGAATGGTAATTTCCAATCAAAAGAAGGAAGGATTTGTTAAAACTGATAAGTGAGTCTGATTCCGAAATGTCTTAAATGTCTTAGAAATATCAAGTGCAATAGCCTTACTTTCTCCAACTTTCTCTTACTTTCTTTTTAAAGTTTAATTTTTAAAAAAAATTACCTTACATTTAAAACGTACTAAACAACACGCCTCGAATACTCAACCGTTTGAAATTAATACCTTCATACACTATACAGCGACATTTTAAAAAAATTAAAGAAATGGTTAAGTTGCAAAATGCATTTAATTAATAAAAAAGTTTTGTTTTGCATTGCGGTTTCGTCTAAAATGTTAAATAAAAAAACTATATCTCATTTCCATACTTCCATTTTTATTCTTATTTTCGACATAAGTACATGAACTTTCCATTTTAATTAATTTGCGTCAATACTGTTTTACAATCTCTACCTTTTACCTTAAGTTATATGAGGTGATAAAGTTGTACATAGCTCTTAACAGTTGTGTTTAATTAAACCTAATTCGATAGTCACCAAAAAATTAAAGTTTGTCAGGTGCATTTTTTGTAGGTCGTCGTCTTCTTTTTATAGTTTCTAACATAAAATAAGTAAGACTTTTATTAACTTCTTGACCAAAATCATCTTTCTAAGAAATTTAAAAAACATTTGACTTGATTTCTTGCGAACAAAAAGCAACGGAAGCCAACAAAAATAATACTACAGTCAGAAAAAATATTACTCAAATGATTCCCTAAGGATGACAAAGGACACTATCCTATACACACCACTCAAACTCATATAGTCCTTAAAACAAGATTTATGTTCTCTAGCAAATTATGACCAGTAAGATAAATGAGCGAACGAAATGTCAAGCTTGTATAACACAGTATCATATCATACATGTTCTATAATAACATCATAACCCAAATGTCCGTTGACTTCCTCCATATTATGTTGTATGTATAGGTAGATATGTACTATCTATCTCTTTAGTTATAGTCGAAAGGACTATCATGGCCCCGGCATTTTTAGCATGTCAATCTTTTTTCCATTATCCTAGAGAACCTAGAATGAAGACAATCGAATTGTTGGAAAGCGAGGCAGAAAGAGAGAATATGCTTAAAAGCCATATATCAACGTAAACGAAGAAGAGTCTTTTATGGGCTATCATTAATTTACAAGGACTATGATAGTCCATGGCAATCAACTGAATATAGTTCAGAAGAGATAATATAATGAACATGACAAGGTAAATGGAAACGAAATCCTTTTTCTTTCACTCGCGTCTATAAACTTACGAGCAGTGATATTTTTGTATTCGTAAAAATTCGATAAATTTAAATACAAATGTAGAATTGGTGCTCTACACAGAAAAAAAAAGTTGTCATATTAAAAATCGTCGATAGTCAACCTGAAATTTGGCCAAAATATCGCATTGGCTACCAGAATAGTCAATATGACAACTTTATTTTTAAAAATTTACTACAGGATAGTCAATAGAACAATTTTCGATTGTCAATTTTTGGTAGTCAATATGACAACAAAAGTAGTCAATAGAACAACTTTGGTAGTCAATATGACAATTTGGTTGTCATATTGACTACCCAAAATTGACTATCGAGGTTTGGCTAATTTGTATACCCAGTAGTCAAATTGGCTTATTGACTACCGCAGTTGTCATATTTACTACCGCAGTTGTCATATTGACTACCGCAGTTGTCATATTGACTACCGCAGTTGCCATATTGACTACCATGGTTGTCATATTAACTGCCCAAAATTGACTATCGAGGATTATTATATTGACAACCGCAGTTGTCATATTGACCACCACAGTTGTCGTATTGACTACCGCAGTTGTCATATTGACTACCGCAGTTGCCATATTGACTACCGTGGTTGTCATATTGACTGCCCAAAATTGACTATCGAGGATTATTATATTGACAACCGCAGTTGTCATATTGACCACCACAGTTGTCGTATTGACTACAGCAGTTGTCATATTAACTACCGCAGTTGCCATATTGACTACCAAAACTGAATATCGAGAATAGTTATATTGACAACAAAAGGACTTTGATGTAGATAACATATGGTGATTTACAGCTCAATGAATTTAGTTTTATTTGATACCTGATACCCGTAACAGCAGATAAAGTAAATGGGCCTCATGTTTAAATCAGTGAACTAATTTTGGAGTATCTGTTAAATGATAGATTTGAACCATAAACGACAATTTTGCATCACTTGTAAATTGTGTTCAGCCCATTTTTGGCTCAATGGGTACGTAAATAAGCAGAATTGTCGATTTTGGAGTGAATGCCAACCAGCATTGCAAGAGCCACCAATGCATGCAGAAAAAGTCACAGATTGGTGCGGTTTATGGGCTGGTGGCATTATTGAACCGTACTTCTTCAAAGATGATGCGAATCGTAACTTAACTGTGAATGGTGAGCGCTACCGTGAGATGATATCCAACTTTTTTTTGCCCAAAATGCAAGAGCTTGACTTGCATGACATGTGGTTTTAAGAAGACGTTGTTACATGCGACACAGCACGCGCAACACTGGACTTATTGAGAGGCGAGTTCGGTGAACATTTTATTTGAGGTTCGGGACCGGTCAATTTGCCACCTAGATCGTGCGAATGCCTTTAGAAGTATTTTTTGTGGGGCTATGTTAAAGATTATGTCTTACAGACAGGCCTCCTTCAATTGACATCATTGAAGCATGAGTATCCCAAAATTGAACTAAGCGGATGGACCATTTGAGGCGCAGTCAAAGTCAACGTTTGCATGAAATAATCTTCTAACATTTCGATTCAAATATATATATGAAAGGGCCAAGAAGGACTTTTATAATAAATTATGTGTAATTAAAAGGGCTATTAAAATGTCTAGGTCGTATTCCAATCACAAGGACTTGCTTCTAGAAAAGCTACGATGAGAATGCCCCAATTCTCATCGTTTCACTTTTCTCTAGACGAAAATTATTTATTGTTTTTGTTTCATTTTCAAACAATCCTTAACGACGCTTTCAAAGCTTATCGATCTGCTAATAACAAATTTACAAAGTGTTAATTTTGAATATCTTTATCTATCACGGCCATCCTGCAATATGCAGCGCTCTCGATGCATTTTATAAGTTTTTGGTTCTTATACACAAAACCAATCATTTCAAATTTATAAATTAACAATTTATTTTGATTTCGATTTAATATATTAAACAGTTATATTGAATCAACATTAAGGATAATATGTAATTTTAAACATCATTTTAGGACAACAAAAAAAATAATCAACATTTAACAATAAAAAAAAGTAACAATTATAATTTTTCAGCAATTTTAATCAAAAAAATTAAATTAAATTGAGTTCAGGTATAATCATCACAATGATTCGCATTCCCAGTTTGTTTTTAAATTGTTCCAAAATCTAAAACAAACCCAATTTAGTTACTATGCAATAACAACATTTTATCTTTATTAACAAAATAAAGAAAGCACAATCCAGGTTTAATACAAAAGCTTGAACATATTCACCATTGAGAACAACTACAATTTACTTTTACATTAGCTCAAAGGCAATTTTAAGCTTGTCTATTACGTAAAAAATGTAATTTAATCAACGATATTAACAACAACAGCTCAGAGGCAATCTTAAGCTTGACTATTGTACCAACAACTTCAAAAGTTTCAATAGCTCAGAGGCAATGTTAAGCTTGACTATTGTACCAACAACTTTAAAAGTTACAATAGCTCAGAGGCAATCCTAAGCTTGACTATTGTACCAACAACTTCAAAAGTTACAATAGCTCAGAGGCTTTCTTAAGCTTGACTATTGTACCAACAACTTCAAAAGTTACAATAGCTCAGAGGCAATCTTAAGCTTGACTATTGTACCAACAACTTTCAAAAGTTACAATAGCTCAGAGGTAATCTTAAGCTTGTCTATTGCGTTATTTAAACAAAAACTTTCAAATGAAACATATTATAACTCAAACAGACCACAAATTTCTCAAATTGGCATTTAAATAAATTTACCTTGAATCTATTGATCAACCTCATCTTGAACAATAATAGGCCTAAGAGATTCTCGTGATGCGGTAATTACAGTATTTGAATTTCCTCGCTTAAGCTTATACCGGTCAAAAGGTAATATTCCTACCACTTCAAATACTCCTTGGTATTGAACATCTAACTTGGACTTTCGAATCTGATTGCTTTTATAAACAACTTTCGTTCCTATTTCTAGCCGTGTTGGCTTAGTTTTGTTTCGATCAAATCTAACCTTCATTTTAGTTGCATTTTCTTTAATATTTTTATCGGCTAATTCTCTTATCGAAATTATATCATCATACTCTGGTTCCAAATTTAACTGAGAAAATAAAATCCCAACTTGTGGTGTTCTGCCATTTATTCCTGTTAGTATTTTTAAAGGTGATAATTTTGTTGTCTTATTAATTGTTGTGTTCAACGTCAGTTGTATTCGACTAAGGTAAGTTGTCCATTCTATGTTTGCATCAAAATTAGTTCTTAAAAGATTTGCAACCGTGTCAACATATCGTTCTACTTGACCATTTGCTCTGCTTATTCCTGGAGCAATCATGTGGTGTTCAATTCCATATGATAAACACATTTTCTTAAAGTCATCACTTGTAAAATTTGTTCCTTTGTCAGTGATAATTTTTAGAGGCACTCCAAATAAAGTTATAAAATCTTTAATACATTGTATTGTATGTGATGCTTGCAACGTTTTCAATGGACGTAGAACTATAAATTTGGTAAACGCATCAATGATAATAAGTACATAACGATCAACTCCTTCTGTTTTTGGAGCACACAGTCGATGTGTATAGTATGAAAAGGAATCGGTTGTTTATCAACTGGATGTAACGTTATTTGTTTCTTTCCAGATGGCCTTTTGGCTACCAAACAAATTACACATGATTCTATAAATTTTCTGACATTCCTTGCCATCGACGGCATCCAAAAATGTTCTCTCATTTTGAAAATAGTTTTTTCCCAACCTATGTGGCAATTATCTTCATGGTATTTTCTAATAAGAGACAATCGACATTTTTGAGGAACGTATAACTTATTGCCACTTTTATCTTTTCGGTATAAAAGCCCTCTGACTATAGTGTACTTTGAAATAGCTTCAGTATCTTTATCTCTTACTTGATTCATTATATCGATTGTCATAGAATCTGTTTGTTGTTCTACTTGCAACCAGTTATCTGTTAAACTTGAAAGTCTGTAACAGATTTTAGTGGGTGGAGTTCTACTTAGATAATCGACATGTTGAACCATTATCCCCTTGCGATAAACTATATCAAATTCAAAATCTTGTAGATAAATCCACCATCGTGCAATTCTTGGCATTAAATCGCGTTTATCTTTTGTAGCTTTTATTGCGTTACAGTCAGTTACTAAAGTAAATCGAATACCTAACAAATAAGTTCTAAAATGTTTGATTGCATTAACAACAGCAAGTGTTTCCAACTCGTAACTGTGATATTTTGTCTCAAAAGGCTTAGTAGCTTTACTAAAATATGCTACAACTCGTAATTTATCTTCAATACGATGAAAAAGCACAGCTCCATAACCAAGAGCACTCGCATCTGTGTGTAATTCTGTTGGTAAATCAGGGTTGAAAATTGTAAGAACAGGTCTTTGCGTTAATTGGTTCACAATATATAACTTAGCTTCTTCACATTCTTGACTCCAATCAAATTTAACATCATTTTTAATAAGTCGTGTAATACAATGAGTTTTTGCACTAAACTCCGGAATAAATTTACAAAAATAGCTTGCAAGACCCATAAACTGTCTGACTTGTCTCACATTTGTTGGAGATGTGGCTAACATTAGTGCATCTATTTTTTCGGAGCTCGGTCTTATACCTTCAACAGATACTTCTCTGCCAAGATATTCAATTTGTAACTGAAGAAAATTGCATTTTTCAATATTCAATGAAAATCCACATTCAGTCAAAGCTTTCAGTACAATATCAATTCGATTTATGCCTTCTTCAACACTTGTTGATGGAATGACTACATCATCCATATAAACCAGTGCAATTTTACTTTGTATTTCATTCCTTAAGGCGTTATCAATTGCTCGCTGAAAAACTGCAGGAGCATTATCTAATCCAAAAGGAATTCAAAATGCCCTTCAGGAGTAACAAATGCCGTTTTTTCAATTGAATCTTCAGCTATAGGAATCTGATAAAATCCCGATGCCATGTCCAAAGACGAGAAATATTTATTCCCAGCTAATTGGTCTAAATGATCATCTATTCTTGGCAATGGATAACGGTCTTTAATTGTTATTTTATTTAATGCACGAAAATCTACACACATCCGATGTTTACTATTCTTTTTTGAAACCAATATAACAGGGCTAGCAAAAGGCGAGCAACTATCTCTTATAATATTATGTTTTTTTAAATCCGAAATGATGTCCGATAATATTTTTTTTTCTGATATTGCCATTTTATATGGACGATAATTTACCACTGTATCCTTCATCAGGCGAATATTAAGGCAACCTGTTCTAACTTTTTTGTCCGGAAAACCCTCTATCATATAACGAGAATATTTACTTAACATTTTGTTCAAACTTTCACTTTCATTAACTGATAATTTAGCCAAAGTGGATGAATCTACTTTTGAGAGGCAATTCACGATATGTTTTTTTCTTAAAGCTGACCCTTTAGAATCTGCTACTATTTCTAAAGAACTATCCTTGAGTACTTCTCTTCCAATAATTAAGTCAACATCTAAATATTCTTTTCCAACAACGTAAAAGGTCACCTCAAATTGAATGTCCTTGAACTCTACAAGCAATGTCAACTTTTTTGAAAGATTAATAGAATTTTGACTTATTCCTTGGATGGATTGGCTACATGGTTCCATAAATTTTTCATATTTAAAAGCAATCTGAACCAGTATCAAAAAGACAACCATAATGTTCATTATTTATTACAACATCCGAATAATTTGATTGACATACTTTGTTACACACATTAACTTTTATTTTATCCAAACGTTGCTTAGCCCAACATGAATTCTCAACATGACCAGATTTCTTACAAAAATTGCAAAGGTTTTCATTTCTATTCTTTCAATTTAGTATTTGTTGTTATAATATTCGGACAATTAGTCCGAATGTGGCCTAGTTTACCGCAAGCAAAACAATTTTTTTCAATTTTGATACGTTTACTTGTAGATGCGTAAGAATCCGCAGATCGTTTGAGTGACTCGTGTGAAAATTGATTTTTAGGTTTTTGAAAACTAGACATATTTAAAGTTTCAATACGCCTTGAAGAATTACTTATTGAGGATAAATGATCAATAAGGCTCTGAACATTGTTTGGCATAACAAAAGTTAACGAATTTCTTAAACTTAAATCAGTTATACAACCAATAACAATTCGAATCTTCAGGAATTTCAAATGGTAATTGGTGAATTTGAGCAATTTTTTCCATGACAAAATCGTTGTATGAGGTGGCTTCACAACTTTCAAAATTCGCCACCTTCTTCAAAACTGCGACAACATTTATACCACTTGCAAAGGTATGGATCAACGACGAACGTAAATCTACCCATTGATAATGCTGAACCCCATATTTTTCAACCAGGTTTTAGCTCTTCCCAATAGTGCAGATTGAATTCGTGGTATAATATCAAAATCTTCCAAACTGTCTCGTTTAACCCTCAAATCCACATCTTCACACCATTTCTTAATATCTATACGAGAACGAACAGGGTCGAAGACAGGAAACCCAGTTATTATTTTTTGTCTATCATTATCTTTGACTAATCGAATAATATCTCCTACTGCTTTTAAATTGATTAAATTTTGCTGATCTTTCTGAATAGCAACTTCCTCAACACCATTCTCCCGACTTTCATTAATGTCTGTATTCATTTTGTTTTATTTATTTTTAAACACAGAACTGGACAGGACTGAACTGGACAGGACTGAACTGGACAAATAAAAATATAAGAAAAAAAATAAAAAATTACTTATCTTTTCTATCTTGAAAAAAATGTTCTTCTTCTTTTTTTCATTTTTAAACTCCAAATACCTGGACTTTTCTTCCAATTATTTCTTCAGAAATATCTCGAAATTTTTCCTCAACAACAATTCTGTCTTAAATTTTCTTTAGGATCCCAATAATCAAAATTCTTCTTCCAGCTTAGGATGTATCCCACTTCTGATGAAAGGGCCAAGAAGGACTTTTATAATAAATTATGTATAGTTAAAAGGGCTATTAAAATGTCTAGGTCGTATTCCAATCACAAGGACTTGCTTCTAGAGAAGCTACGATGAGGAATGCCCCAATTCTCATCGTTTCACTTTTCTCTAGACGAAAATTATTTATTGTTTTTGTTTCATTTTCAAACAATCCTTAACGACGACGGACGCTTTCAAAGCTTATCGATCTGCTAATAACAAATTTACAAAGTGTTAATTTTGAATATCTTTATCTATAATATATATAAATATATTTTTCTGAATTTGATTTGAATTTCATAACTTCACTCTTTATAAAGGTAGTTAAAGTTTTTAAGATGTTTATTGTAATAAACAAAACGCAGTATCATAGTTCCCGTTGTCAATTATTGTAATCAGTATGAATGTTGAGACATCGATTTCAAACGAATATTTCTTTAAAGGAACCTAAAAAAATTCAAATCTAAGGGACTCTTAGAAGCTTTTAAGTTGGTCTGAAATCACTCAAGAAAAAACAATGCTTTTGACTTAAATTCAATTTTATTCTACACATTTTAAGGGTATAAGGAATTGAAATCAGTAACAACAGGTTTTTTTTAATCTAAAAATAA
This sequence comes from Eupeodes corollae, assembly GCF_945859685.1. Lineage (NCBI taxonomy): Eukaryota > Metazoa > Arthropoda > Insecta > Diptera > Syrphidae > Eupeodes > Eupeodes corollae. Next base: position 19,012 of record NW_026605436.1, read on the forward strand.
AAATTTAGCTCAAACATTTTAAGAACAAAACGTTATAATATCTTTAAATTGATTTGATTCTATTACGAAAAAGGATCCCAACTGGTGAAATTTGTTAATTGACGATTTTCCATAAAAATTAGAAAATTTCAAAAACAAAAATTTCATTGCTTCGCAAAAAAAGGAATAATAAAGCTAATTATTTAGTGGAGGGCTTCTTCATTAGAAAAATCTTCTTGTTTCCAACTGAAGAACAAAATAATTAGAAAAGGTTGTAAAAGTAAACTTTTAAGTTAATCAATCCAAATCTTTATTATTTTTTTCAAAAATTTATAAGAATACATTGAATTTTAACAAAATTTAATTTTAACAAAAAAGATTGTTATATTTTTTTCCATACAGTCTTGAGATTTGGAGGAAAACGCGTTAAAGTATATATTTAGACAAAAATGTAATAAAATGTTGAAGTTATGAATTTTTAATTTAACATGGACATTTATTGTAACCAATCCAACTATCCGAATAGAAAATTTTGACATTACTCAACGTTTCAAGGTTCTTGAATCTTAGAGAGACTCCTGTGTGTGCTTTTGAACAAACATTCGAACATCGATCTGTCTGTACGTTCAAAATCCCTTTCTTCGTTGTCCATATCTCAAGAACAAGCAAAGCTATCGACTTCAAATAATTTTTGCCCTACAAATAACAATACTATGAAAAGATTTAGCAAAAAAAAAAATAAAGGGTGCAGTAACAGTCCGTCAAGTGATAGAGCTTAGTTACTTAAAACTGTCAACCATTCAGGTGTCCGAGTAATTTTGTCAGGAATGAAGGGGACCTACAGTTTCACGGCGAATCCGAACGACTAAATTGAGAATGCGCTTTCCTAGACAAGAATTTGTCCACCATTTGCAAGAGGCGTAAACAAATGTTTAGGTGACACAGACAAAGATTGAACCCAACACCTCTAGCATGACAGTCCTATACGCAGAAACCATCACGGGTCAATGCACAATATTGTTATTTCTTATTTTTGTGAAAGAAATACAAGTGTCACTTTTTAATAAATAATTAAAACCTTCTAATTTTAATAAAAAAAATGAAAAAAAGCAGATATTCGGTGCGAATGTTTCGAAAATAATTGGGTTTTGACTTCAAAATTATTTCAGTCTTTCTTTCATTTTGTTTTTAAAAAAAAACCTTTTATGTTTTTAATTCCAATTTGTATATAAATCTTAAAAAAATGCTATTTAGTAGTAGGTTAAAAATATTCCAACAAAAGAGGCTGGGATGCGATCCACACTGATAACTTCCATCCCGTCTGTCTTGTTTAAAAGTTTGTAGGTTTTCGTGTTGGGTTAAAAAAGTTGTTAGTTGAATTATTCTAAAAATAGATTTTTTTTTTCAAAAATAAATGTTTACCAATTTAAGTGCATTTTTTTATTTTTTTTTATTTTTGAAAAGCTTTTTGAGTCGAAAGTAAGTTTTTACCAAGTTTTAGTATTGTTTTTTGTTAAATAAATAAATAAATTGGGTGGTGCAGCAGTCCGTTGTGAACCAGAGCCTAGTGACTTACAACTCTCAACCATTCCTGTGTGCGAGAACTTTTGTCAAGAATGGAAGGGACCTAATATTTTAGGCCGAATCCGAACGAGAAATTTAAGAAAGCAATTTTCATGACAAGAATTACTCTTGGGGAATTTGTCAATACTTCGCAAGAAGCAGTACCCGTGAAAAAAAACTTTAGGTAGCATAGGAAGGAATCAAACCCAAGACCTCTCGCATGACAGTCCATCGCACTTTTTTTCCAAATTCATTTTTATTATTTCAATCTTAAACCTATCTTAAAGCAAGACAAAAATTCACAAAACTAGCCTAATCAACCATACGAACACTCTAAGTTAAACAAAAATACTTAGTGCTAATGCCTTTCGGCCCTAACATCTATTGAACTTCAATTCCATTTTATTTATTTTTTATTCATTAGAAAATTTAGAAAAAACTTATATCAATATCCTTTTAAATTTTTACTAAAAAACTACTTAAAATAAGGTCGTCAACATAAAACTTAAAGTCTATCGCACAAAACATCATGCCACGTGTACTACGTTTTGAAAAGATATTTGGAACAAAAATCAATTTTTTGAAGATTTTTAGTTTTTTTTTTGTAAAAAAACTGTCAATTCGATTTTTCTCAAAATTGTATCAGATTTTAAAACGTTATATTTTGTTGCGCAAAATTGTTAACTTCCCATAGGAAGTTATTGTAATGGGTCCGATTTGTCAAATTGAAAATCTTGACATTTCTCGACGTTTCAAGGTCCCTAGAGTCGAAATAAAAGATTTTTAGAAAGATTTCTGTACGTACGTCCGTACGTTCGCGACGTTTTTTTTGTCGTCCATAGCTCAAGAACCAGAAGAGATATCGATTTCAAATAAATTTTGTTATACAGATAATAAGGCAGAAAGATGCAGAAAGGGCTCTCAGTTTGAAAAAAAGGTGAAAATTTTGGTTAACCCTAAATATCTTACCAACCAAAATTGTAAAAGACTTGAATTACATTTTATATAATATATTGTAACGTGATATCAAACAAACATATTTTAAAAAAAAAACAAAAATCCATTTAACGGATCTTTTTATAAATCAAAAAAACGGAAAAAAAATTTGTCTCCTCCAAAATTAAATATGATTTCATCTCCAAAACAATTTTGTGCAACGAAGAATAATGTTTTTGACACCTAAATAAAATTTTGAGAAAAATCGAAATGACAGATTTTTTTTATAAAAAATAAAAATCTAAAAAAAACATTACTCAAAGTTGGTAAAAATTAAATATCCATTCAAAAATTTAAAATATTGCCTTCAAACTAATTTTATCTTATAAGAAATATTGTTTTCAACATTCGGTAAAATTTTAAGAAAAATAGAATAGACAGTTTTTTTACAATAAATAAAAAGCTTAAAACAATGTATGAAAGTTGGTAAAAATTGATTTTCGACTCAAATATCTTTTCAAAACTTGTAGATATTGGCTTTAATTTACTTTTATCTTTCAAAAAATATTGTTTTTAACATTCAGTACAATTTTGAAAAAATCGAATTGACAGTTTTTGGACAAAAAATTAAAAACCTAAAAACAATTTAACAAGAGTTGGTAAAAATTCAACATTCGGTAAAATTTAAAAAAAAATCGAATCGACAGTTTTTTTACAAAAAATAAAACTCTACAAAAAACAATACTAAAACTTAGTAAAAATTTATTTTCGACTCAAATAGCTTTTCAAAAATTAAAAATATTGGCTTCAAACTTATTTTATTTCACAGAAAATATTGTTTTCAATATTCAATAATTTTTATATATAAATCCAACAGTCCGTTTTTTCATAAAAAATTAAATCTACATAAAATAGTACGCAAATTTGGCAATAATTGATCCTAGTACATATAGGCAAACTTTTTAAGCAAGTCAAATTGACAGACAAGTTATCAGTGTGGGTCGCATCCCAGCCTATTTTTTTTATGAATTTGCTTCTTCATGTTTTATTGTTTCTCTTGTGAAACGTGGATTTAATCTTTGGCCTCTAGGTGTCCGGACCTTTTTCTAGATTTAACTTGGTCTCATCCGAGAATGACACTGTCTTCCGTTCAGCAAAAGTGAAGCTAATATGCTCGTTTGCAAAGCTGAATCTCGTTATTTAGTTTTTTTTAGAGATAAATGATTTCTTATCCGAGGAAAAACCATTGAATACAGCCAAGCCTTGTCCACTTTTTATTCTTCTTGCAAATATAAAATTGTCCTTTTTAACCAACCGGACTATAGCCATTAAATCTCGTACAGTGGTTTTCCTTGGGGTTCTATTAAGTTTAGTTTCCAAACAACCTCAAGTGCGAAATCGGCTTATTATTCGCGAATTGACCGAATCGTGATAAGCCTGTGTTCAAATTCGCATAGATTTTCCCTTTAAAACATAATAGAATAAGACAACGATATTGTTGATCAAATGTGTTTCCTGCTATAGATTTCTTTCTTTATATTGTATGTACTTTGTATGAAAGTATTTCAATTCAATTTAATATTTCTTAAGTGCTGGAAAATATCTTCGAAACCAAAAAAAAAAAATGATCTAAATCTTATCTAAAATAATAAATAAAATAAAGCTTAATTCAGTGATACAATTTTTATCCAACACTGTATGTACATTGTACCTGCTATAACGGGTCAAACTTAATCTTTTGCAAAGATGGAGGTAACAAGACTTCGACTTTTTGTGTAACATTTTAAATTAATATCAGACAAAAGACTAATTTTCAATGTTTTAACCATAATATTTAACGTAATAACATTTGTGTTTCCGGCAGGGCCGTCGAGAGGAATTCCGGGCCCGGGACGGGAAAATCTCGGGCCCCCATATTTACCATTTTTTTTCAAAAGTTCATGCTTACTGATATGGTATGATCTAATTTCAATTACAAATAGCATGAAATTGCTTGGAATTAACGGAAATAATAATTTTGTTTCCAAAGTTAACCGAAAAAAGTGTTAATCATCAAATCAATTTCCGGGTATCGTCCAGTTTAGTTAAAATGGAGAATGGATAGAAAATAATTCTACATGCTAGTGGATCAGATTCCAAACAGAATCATACATTCAATTAACTATTTAAAAAAAATTGCATGAAGATCTATTTTCAAAGGTTTACATTAAATACTCTTTATTATTTTTCTTTATATTAAAATATTATCACATTGTTTTCATTAGAGTTAGTTTGCATTCAATGAAATGTTTTCTTTTTGCAAACGAGTTTTTTTCTAGGTTTCTGAGTCGCAAAACGACTTAAAATTGCGTTGAAATTCAATTTCCTTACCAAAGGTGCTGCGATGCATAGTGTAGCAAGTACAGTATGGTGCAAAACACACGAAGAGCAGCACAAATGTTGGGGAAAATCGTCTTCAAGTTCTGCTTCAAAATTGGCTCCATAAATGTGTTTCACAAAAAATTTGGAGCGGAGTTTTTTATTCCTATTTCGTCCATAGTTGAAATTGCCATAAAAATGGGAATGTAGCATTCAAATTTTTCATCGTATCGTCCCGATGAGAAATTTCAAGTATATTTGAATCAACTATGACGTAAGAGGTGTCTCTTATAAAATTTATTTCTTCGTCTGTTTCCATTTGCTCTCCGGCTCCTGGATTATCTCCAAAATGTCTCTTTAATTGCCTTTTTCGGTTCGATGGGAACGATTCTGGAACATCACCCAATCCAGTAGCAACTGCTTTGAATTCAGATAAAATTTGATCCCATTCGTTCCGAATAATGTTCAAATCGGAGGTCAAGTTGTCGAAATTTCGAATTTCGACGTCAATAGTCATGGTTTTGGTTTGAAGAATGATACTTCTTTCATTTAAAGCACTAAGAACTTTGCACCAAATAGAAGACACCAGGACACATTCAAATTTGTCCATATATTTTTGAACTCCATTTACATCTCTTCGAGCTTCAGCAGTTAAATTATTATCACTTAAGGCTTCTAATAAAGTTCTAAGGTTTTTCAGATGATTTTAGCTGACCATCTTGTATCGGAAAGTTTGTGAAGGGATCCGGGCACATTTTTCTTAAGAATTTCCCAACGTTGGGCACTGCTGCTTAACAAGTTGAAACACTTTTGAACAAGACCAAAAATGTGATTGTGGCATTACACCATTTCACACTTTGAAGTGATTTGATATCCTTCAAATCTTCAGTAAACAAAAATATTAATTAATTAATTAATATTACGGAAACCAACGTTTCCGTTTTTGTTGGATTTCCCGGTCGTCTGGGAACGAAATTTTTGATTCAAAATAGGAGAAAAGAAACATAATAAAACCATGAACCCAAATAAATATTGGTGTTTTGTTTTAAGTTTGCGGGCCACTATTTTGACATTACAAATTTTCAAATTAAAATAAATTTGAAATTTACGTTAAATTAAATAAGAAAAGCGAAACAATTTATTACAACTTTCTTTCAAAAAATATTACCAAGAGTAGCCAATAATAATCGGGGCCCCATATCTGCAAGCTTATGGCTGATAGATTGGTAGATAACATGCAAACAGGGGCCCGATTGTGAAACCATGAATGATTTTAAATTTTCGTGCCCCTAAAAATAAGTCGGAATAGGTTCATATGTTGATGATGAATATAGAATACTAGCTTTTTACCCGCGGCTTCGCCCGCAGTGGAGAAATTAAATAAGTATGAGAGATAAATGGTAAGGGTATAATAATAGAAAAGAGTCAATATAATAACTAAATTTTATTGCTTGGCCGAGATCAACAATTTTTTAAAATTACGAGTACTACAGACAATGAAGTTTCAACACCTTAATATATGCTTATTGAAATGCAACAACAAATGTTAAAATATATTTCACCGTAACAAAAATAAATAATTCTGAATTCTAACAATTTAAAAAAATAAAATACAAAGTATTAATTTAAGATATTTTTATAGACAATGTTATAAGTTTTCCCGTCGGGTACAAATATGTGTAAATTCCGGGCATTAGATACACGTGAACAGGCTTCATAAAGTTGACCATGAGAGAAGCATGGGTTTTCTTAATGCATTCCTGCTACATGTAATGTTTATCCCTGTGCCTTGTTTATAGTAACAGCAAAGCTTAGCTTGACGGGAAACTGAACCCTTTTAAGTTGGAATGAAAGGTAAGTGGGAATAATTGGTATCCGAAGTATTATAACACTATTTCCCTTACCGACACCTGTTAAAATAGTAGCACCAAGTATGTTCTGTCCCAATTTTGTTATCCGAAGCTTTGTTCCCTTACATAGCCGAGGAGCGTCTAGATTTCGCATAAGCATTACTGGTACATTTAGTTTCAATTGAAGTTTATGTGACGGTACACCCGATAGTTCAAGTGAATTTAAAAACTCCACATGATATGAAGTACTTAGTTCCGTATCCATAATTGTATCCATTGACAAATATTCCTTAATTTTTCCTTGAACCTCGTTTAAAATTTCAGTGTTGATCCTATTTACAATTTCATTTCTTGGTGTTAATATTGCTCTTGCACACAACCACTATCACTATACAAATTTTGTTGCAATTCCGGAAAAGCATTAGCAATGAGATCCACATCACTTTCTACTAAATTACAAAATTCTCTTGACAGTGATATGTAGCTTTCAGCGTCAACGTCTAAACAACCATCAACAATTTTCAACAACATTTCTGCGTAAAGTCCTGAATCCACGTCATTATGAAGACGCACTCTCATATTCGTTTTCAGGCGGAGTTTTCCAACTGTCAGCCATAAGCTTGATGATTTAATGCACGCTTGAGTTTCATCTGCTGGTGTCCCCCTTTGAATCACTGGGAGGGTTTGACGGAAATCATCAGACAATAAAACTACCATGCCTCCCATTTTATAAGTACTATCTCGCAAGTCCTGGAGGGTGCGCTTTAAAGCTTCTGTAGCCTTCTTGTGAGACATTGTACTTTCATCCCACACTAAAAGCTTGCATTCTCGCAGCATCCTACCTCGCGAACTATTTTTACTAAAATTACAGTTGGGCGAATCTTCCTGTGCCAAATTCAATGGTAATTTTAAAACGGAATGTGCCGTACGGCCGCCCTTTAATAGCGTCGCGGTAATACCTGACGAAGCTACAGCAACTGCTATTTTTTGGTCTTTTCTGACGGACATTAATAATAAGTTAAGCAAAAACGTTTTTCCAGTTCCTCCTGGTGAGTCGAGAAAGAAGAGTCCACCACTGCCGGAGTCTATTTTACGTAAAACTTGATGGAAAACATGATTTTGCTCTGGAAGTAATTGAGGGACTAATTCTGCCACTTGATGTTGCAGTGCTATGAAATCATAATCTAGCTCTCGTGCAATTTCATTGTCAAAATCATCCACATTGTCTCGTAGAGGGCTGGACAATCCAAAATCATCTAATTTTTTTTCCAACCATGGTAAAAACCATGTAAAATATTTTCAGCCATGTATTCGTTGTACTTATTCCAAAGAGTTTGAGGGTAAGAAAGACCGCAAGAAGATAAAAGCGTAACGTAAAGTTCCCTGATTTTATCTGGCGATCAGCATTGTACAGCTTCCTCCATAGTTTCATCCCAATGATTGTCATTTTCTAACAGTCGCCGAGCTTCACATGCTTCTTGGTAGGTTTGACATTCCTGACCATTGACAATTTTAAGTTCTGTAAAGCTAATTGGACCTCTAACATGATGCAACAACATGCGCAGACAAAAGCATTCTAAATTCGTAACATGTACGGTATAAACACGACCAAGAGCATCCGATGCTTTAACCCCAGGTTGGTTTCGAACAGGTGTACCATGAATACGACGACGCCAATTTTTTTTTTGAACTGTTCCATGTATAATAACGGGGATCCTCAGATTAAAATAATGTCTTTGCAAAAGTATCATTCTGACAAAGGTGAAAAAAGGCAGTCAGCGTAGTCTTAGGAGGAGATAACATCCTGTCTTGAAAGGTATTTTCATCAAAAAAAGACACGCTGTCCGTTTTCTAAGTGTACTGCAAGATGTGTAACAGTGGGATATCTTTCACGAATGTTAACTTGGTTACCACCATCAGTAGGCACCTTACGTTTGTATAACGGGTAACCCTTATCACTGTGAACTGTTTCTTTAATCATTTCTCGAGGATACTTTTTTTTGTACTTGCCATTTTGCATGCAAGGTGACGCTGGAGTGCGAGCTCCACAGGGACCGTGTTTCATATTTTTAATAACAGTGTCATACAGATTTTTATCTTCTTTTGTATCTGGAATTTCAGCGCAAATTATGCTGTCAATTTGATTGGGAAGTAGCTTCTGCTTTAGCCAAATTAATATGTGCACATGTACATATGGCACTGGACGTCTCCAAATATTTTTCCTTTTGTTACAACGTTCATTAACTTTTGGACCTTTAATCGAAATACGCGGGCAACTATGCATGTCGATCAGTGGCCTTTTGCCCAGTCATAAGCTCTTGATTTATATCCTGCCACGAAGGATTACAGGTAAAAGTAACGAAGAGATTAGGCCTTCCGTAAGTTCGTACATAAGAAAATGCGTCTTGCGTGTACTCATGGAGATAACGTGGGCTGTTCACAAAAGTGGACGGCAAAATAGCCATTTTGCCAATGTCGTTAGGTCTGATATTATTGTCTGCGCTAATCGCATCTTGTAAATGTATGTAATTTTCAGCTCGTAATTTTTTCTGGTTTAGAGAAATGTAACGAAGGCGTTCGCTCTCTACTTTAATATACATATCTACCAAGAATTGATGAAAAAGTTGACTTGTACGCAGAAGACGGTTGAAGTCATGCTCTCGAAGCATCATGTAATACGCATAAAAGTCCATGCAGGAAACTTTTTTATTTGGAATTGGTTGTCCCGTTGTTGGATTAATGACTGGAATATTAAAATGATATCTAGATTCTCCTTTACTGAAAATTAATTTGTACTGCAAAGCATCATAGAATCTATGAGTGTCAGCTACACCATTTAGCGTATTATCATGTGCACGTAGTACTATGTCTCGTGGAAAGCTCGGGTCACCAGTAACCAAAAAGCAACTTCATTAACCATCGGCGCATTATAACGCCTTTCATGTTCGCCACGTGGAGTTCGATCAGCATGAATTATAACTTTGTAGTTGTCTGAAGGCCAGTTGTCTATCGCACTTTTAAAGATTTTTACCAAAACATTGTGACTGTGTAACATTCGTTGAATTTTCAATACCGTTTCTCTTTCTACTCCTTCAATATATTGGCAACGACGATTTACTTCATTTTGTTCATCACCTATAAAGTAGACCTGCAGAAATTTATGCTGATCATCATCTTCTGGAAATAGTGATCCAATTTGATGATATATCTGTCCTTGTACAGTAAAAGTTGGTAAAAACCTGGGCATTCTTATCACTTTATCAACTCCAAAGGATGTCATTTGAAAGCAAGAGTTATACTTTCTATTTTGCTTAGAAATTGCTTTGACTCATTTGTAACATTTAATAATAAAGTTTTCAAAGGCTCTTCTGGTTCACCAAGTAATGGAAGTAAAACTTTACCACCGGAACAGCACAATCCAGCAGTTTCATCTTTCCACTTAAAAACATCGCAGTACTGACATTTTTTATTCATTGAGCCAATAACAATCAATGGATGATTATGATATTCAATTGAAGGATCATATTGAAACCCAGTACCATTAAACACAGCCCAATCATTACGCATGAAATTTCGGCGGCGCGTGGTCTGCATGTCTGCATTATGAATTCTTCTCGCCTGCGATTGTTCTGGTGTTTCTATCGCTCTTCTAGTTGTCCGCAGTGCAGCTTGTCTTTTCTAAACGAATTCGTGCCTGAAGAGGCGTTTTAGCTGCTCTCAAAACTCTTTGTCTTGTCTCCTCAGCTCTGCGTGAGCCGAAGTTTCTTGATTTCGTGCAACTTTTGCGGCACGGGCCCGTGATGAATTTTTGGATAGACCAGATTTCCGCTTCCGAGGCATTTCTTCAAATAAAAGCAGAGTAAGAATTAACATCAGCGAGTAACATCTAAAATAATAAAGTAACAGCTAACCACAAAAATTACGGATAACCTCAAAAATGTGAATATTATTATACTGCATGTAACGACAGAAGAAAATAACAATAAATATAGAAAAATTAGAAACAGTTGAAACTATATTCAATTGAATTAGATATTGCATTAGATATTGTCGTTAACGTCGGTAATACAGTGAGTTGGTTTTACAGTATTTAGGGTTGAAACTTCATTACTATGATGCTAGATGGCGTTGAAGTAGCTAAATTTGACGATATTTTGACAAACAATTTTCTTATTTTTCTTAATTTTTTTTTATTTTTTTTAATAAAAAGTATCCTATGTTACTTCTTATACCTTCAAGAGTGTATGTGCAAAGTTTCATGATGATCGGTTAAGTGGTTTTTGCGTGAAAGCGTAACAAACAAACTTACATTCGCATTTATAATATTAGTAGGGATAGGGATAGGAATATATAAAAAAAACAACATTCTCCTCATTGCTTTCAATATTACGGGCCCCTAGAAAATCGCGGGCCCGAGGGGTTTTCCCCCCTTTCCACCTCCCTCTCGACGGTACTCGTTTCCGGAATAGGCTTGTAAAATCAGCTTTATGTATTCATACTTTATTTATAAATAAATACGTGCGTTTTGTTCGCATTTCATATATAGTAAAGTGAGAAATTCCCAACAAAACTATCCGCAGTGGCCAGATTTTTGTATTTAAAAATTGGTACAGCTAAAAAAAGATCGGTCAAAATAATGATAAAAAAAAACACACACAAATAAGAAGAAAGTTTTGTGATAATGAAAATTTAAAAAATTAACTTAACAACAAAAACTAACTAAAACTAATAAAATGGATAATTTTTCTTGCAAAATAAGCCCAGTTAGTACGTTTTCACTAACAAAACTAAATAACATCAACAGTAATTGATTCGTTTTTTCCGCAATGGAAAAAAAAACATGATTCCAAATGCAGAACTACTCAACGAACACAGCCATCGAGATACAAATGCAATATCAATCGTACCAACATTTGCGAACTAAATCACATAACATCCATTCGAGGCTCGTATAAATGTCAAAACCCTATTCATAGTGAGATTCTACTCTTACTTTTATCGGTGTTATTCTCACTATGGACATTGTTTATGTTATTCGTGTAAGATCCTACTTTACTATATATAGATTTCCCAACAAAACACTCGTAATAAAAGCAAGTACGTGCGTTCGACGAAACACTTCAATGTTTACAATGTAGAATGTGCATTTTGTTTTTAATTTTTGTTTTCCTATACAATATTCAAATATAACTTCAATTTAGTTCAAAATCAATTGCAGAAAACATATTTGGTTTTAAATTGCTCATTAGTGCAGGAATAATAATTTTCTAAACCACTGCACATTATGCAATTAATTGCAATTTCAATTCGGTCGTGTTAAAAATAATAACAAACATTTTAATGTAGGTTGTCGGATGTAGTTTAGGTAAGTACATAAAATGTTTAAAATTATATCCTTATTTATATAGAAATAAGGATGTTAATTTTACATTCTACATATAAATTAAAATAGAATAATATAAGTGTATTAAGTACGGTAATAATAATTGCACAACAATTTAAAATAAAACAGCCAAACTGGATTAAACTTATATTGGATGTGTAGGTTAAAAAGGTATGAATTTATACGATTTGACAGAGGTTGACTTTTGGTTTAAAATTAGATAATTGAAGCGAAATAAAAATCATTTGTGTAATTAAGATTTGGCAACCCTAAAAAATATGTCGATTTTGCAGCTGAAAATGTATGGTGAATTATCGTAAAGTAATAAGAATGAAAAATAAATCAGCCAAAAGGCTGCAACCATATCGTTTTCATAAAATTTCCCTTAACTTCAAGTCTTCCATCTTAAATGTTTGAATGGAGTGTATGGAATATTGTCAATTATCATCTTTTGCCCCGAAGAAAAAACTCTAAATGTATGTTTAATTATAAGAGCTCTGTGGCCGATTTTGATCGTCTCTTCCAAAAATAACACCGTCAAGATAAATTTGTGGTTAAACAAATATTCAATTTTTGAATTTTAACACTTTCAGTGTGTTGTTGACACTTTTCAAATGTCAAAAGATGACAGCTTCAAAAGTGCCCAAGTAACTACAATTCGTGCTATTCAAAATAAATCAGATTCTAATTCTAAATTTTGAAACACCTGTATACTTTTTTAAAGGGCTTAGCCATTTTGGTAATTAACAATTTTCGAAATATTTAACAATTTAGAATTTGTTACAATATTTTTATTGTTTAAATGACTTTAGGAAATATGAATTCCCTTATATTAAACGCTTTAAGTTGAAATAACCTTTTTAAAAGGTTTAGCATTTTACTAATGAGCATTTTTTTAAAATATTTATCAATTTATTATTTCGAATAAGTAAACTATTAATATTCTGTTATTAAAAGCGGAATAGCAGACAACTTTTTAATAGTAACATTAAGTTGAAATAAACAATGCAAAAAAACTTAATACTTTTAGCTGGTTCCTTTTCACTTAGTCCAGCAAGTCGAAGTATACCGAGCTTACTTGTTGTCACGAATTTTATTTCTCTCCCGTCTCCCGAACCAATAATTCTATGCAAAATTCTCCTCTCCAACGAACATCAAGGGTCTGAGTGCCTCTTAGAAGGTATGGTAAGATTCCTTGATTCAAAAACTTAGACAGTCTTTAATAGCAAACTCTTTTAGCTTCAACCTCTGCCTACGTACTAATTCTTCTGTGTTGTTATCGATTGGTGCTGTTGCACTATATATTTATTTAAACAAAATTTTAGGTCATGGAAAATACACACACAGAAATTATAAAATAAATAAAATATCAACACTCCGTTTAGAACTATAAGAACTATCTCAACCATTCCTGTGTGGATGCACTGTTGTCAGAGATTGAGGGAATCTACAGTTTTAAGCCAAAACCGAACGGCTGATTCGAAAAAAAAAAAACACTTTTAATGACAAGAATTAATCTTGTAATTGTCAATTGTAGCAAGAGGCAGTACCCGTAAAAAAAAAATGTAGATGGCATAGGCATGGTCTTAACCCAAGACCTTTGGTATGACAGTCAAACGCACTAACCATCACGATACGTATAGTACTCGATTCGATATCAACCTGTTGTATATTTCTCCCAGCGAAAAACAGTGTTACAAGTATTTGAAATTCCTGAGAAACTGGACATCCAAGGTTTATATTTCGGTTTTGTGGATGCTAAGGTTTTTATCCAAGAACCGAACTGTCACCTCTTCCTCGGATCAACAACCAGATATCAATTCTAGCTTTATTCATCAAATCTCTGCATTTATTTCGATCGCGAGCCGATACTAACCAATAATGTGTACTTCAAGGCTTTGTTAGTTCTGGTCTGAGTCACCTCTATAGCGGTTCACGTAAACATGGTCTGCAATGCTGTTACTTACTTACTTAAGGTGGCGCTACAGTCCGGGGCGGACCTGGGCCTCAACCAACTTGTGTCTCCAGCCAGCTCGGTCCCTAGCTAGCTGTCTCCAGTTTTGTACGCCAAGTTGGTTGAGGTCCTCTCCCACCTGGGTGCGCCACCTGAGTCGCGGTCTTCCTCTACTGCGCCGTCCCTCGGGATTGGATTCGAAGACCTTCCGGGCTGTAGCGTTGATGTCAATCCGCTCTACATGACCTAGCCATCTAAGCCGCTAGACTTTAATTCTGCTAACTAAGTCAGTGTCGCTGTACATCCCGCAGTTCGTCGTTATATCTTCTTCTCCATTCTCCATCTATGCGTACGGGACCAAAAATCACCCGAAGAATTTTTCTCTCGAAGCATCCTAAGACGCTCTCATCTTTCCTTGACAGGTTCCAGGCCTCAGCGCCATAAATGCGAACCGGGATGATGAGTGTCTTACAGATGGTGATTTTAGATGCTCGAGAGAGGACTTTACTTCTCAATTGCCTTCTAAGTCCAAAGAAGCAGCGATTGGCAAGCGTTATTCTTCGTTCGATTTCAGCGCTGGTGTCGTTGGCTGTGTTAATAGCGGTGAATAGGTAGACAAAGTCCTTAACTACCTCAAAATTATAGCTGTCCATGGTGACGTTTTGTCCAAGACGTCGTTGTTCAGTGTTCTTTTTTGATGGCAGCATGTACTTGGTCTTGCCCTCATTGACTACTAAACCCATCTTCTTTGCTTCCGTCGCAATGTTCAAAAACACCCCACTGACATAACGCTTTGATCTTCCAATTATGTCAATATCATCTGCATATACGAGTAATTGGATGGACCTTTGGAAGATTGTGCCTCTAGTGTTGACAGTTGAGTTTTGCACCATTCTTTCCAGAACGATGTTGAAGAAGTCGCATGACAGTGCATCGCTTTGTCTAAAACCTTTTTTGACATCAAATGCATCGGTGAAATCTTTTCCGACCTTGATAGAGCAGCGTGCATTCTCCATCGTCATTCTGCACAAACGGATAAGTTTGACAGGGATGCCAAAACTAGACATTGCCCGGTAGAGCTCTTCCTTATAGATGCTTTCATACGTGGCTTTGAAGTTCCTGAATTTTTCCAAGATCTGCCGTAGTGTGAATAATTGGTCGATAGTGGACTTTCCTGGTGTGAAGCCACACTGATAAGGACCAATTTCCATCTAAGAAGCCGGTGTTCATCTCTCCTCTTCTGCTCGTAGAGCTCATGATCAGCTCTAGTCCTTTTGTGCGGCGCCGTTTTGTATGCCTTTTGTTTCGCTGCGTGCGCTTGCCGGCATTCGTCGTCAAACCAGGGTTTTCGCTGTGGTGGCCGTGTGAAACCTACCACTTCAGAGGTGGCATCTCTGATGGCTGCAAGGCAATGTTGCCACTGGTTTTCAATGCTTAGTGCAGGCAGCATAGGACTCCTTAAGAGGTTATTAGATACTCGATCGGAAAAGGACATGGCAATCTCTTGTGATTGTAGCCATCTAACGTCGAATCTTCTCACAATACTTACTTGTTTTGGCTTGGATCGTGATATCCGTAGTCGTACCTTGGCTACAACGAGGTAGTGAGCCGAGTCAATGTCGGCCTCTCGGAATGTTCGGATATCCTGGATACTGGCGAAGTGTCGTGCGTCGATCGCAATGTGGTCAATCTGGTTGACGGTTGATTGATCAGGTAATTTCCATGTCCCTTGTCTCGCCCCGCAGTGAAATCGATGTCTTCT